>NC_064559.1:108109182-108412552 GCF_937001465.1 Orcinus orca | reverse complement strand
ATATAAAAGATGCTTAACATCTTTAATCAGAGAAATGCAAATCAAAACCACAAGGAGATGTCACCTCACACCTGTGCTATCATCAAAAAGACCACAAATAACAAATGTTGGCAAGGATGTGAAGAAAAGGGAACTCTTGTATACAATTTGTGGGAATGTAAATTGGTGCAGCCATGATGGAAGACATTACGTAGGTTCCTCAAAAAGCTGAAAATAAAACTACATATGATCTGGCAATTTCCACTCCTGGGTAGATATCTAAAGAAAACAAAAACATTAATTTGAAAAGATGCATGCACCCCAATGTTCCTAGCAGCATTATTTACATTAGCCAAGATATAAAAGCAACCTAAGTGTCCATAAACAGATGAATGGATAAAGATGTGGTTTATATATACAATGGAATACTACTCAGCCATAAAATAGAATGAAATGTTGTCATTTGCAAGCACATGGATGAACCTGAAAGGTATTATGCTTAGTGAAATAAGTAAGACAGAGAAAGACAAATACTGTGTGTTATCACTTATATGTGAAGCTTAAAAAATAAAACAAAAGAATGAATATAACACAACAGAAGCAGACTCACTGATATAGAGAACTAGCAGTTACCAATGGAGAGAGGGAAGGGAGGAAGGGCAAGATAGGGGTAGGGGTGGAGGTGCAAATTACTATGTATAAAATACATAAGCTACAAGGATATATTGTACATCACAGGGAATATAGTCAATATTTTACAATCTCTTTAAATGGAGTACAATCTATAAAAAATTTGAATCATTATGTTGTACAACTGAAATTAATATAATATTGTAAATCAACTGTACCTCAATGGCAAAAAAAAGGTCATGGCCACCAGAGACCTTAAGATATTTTCACAACCTCTTAACTTTAAAGTATATTGGAAAGCCACTGCAGACTATTTTCTCTCTGTCAAAATGCATTACTCATGATCATAAGCAAAACTCTAGTATTATATTCAAATTCTGGCTTTGCCAACTTACTAGCCGTGTGATCTTGGGCAAGTTGCTTAACCTTTCTGTGCCTTAGTTTTCTCATCTGTACAATGGAGGTAATAGTAGTATCTGTGCATAGGGTTGCTATAAGAATGTTTAGAATTTGTAAAGCACTAGAATGAAGCTTTCTATGTATGTGTTTATTAAATAAAATGAATTAAAGCTCCATATTTCTAGACTTCAGCCACCAAAATCTGTTAAAGTCAGGGCTGGGCTTGGTGATCCCTAAGGTTCTTTTCAGGTTTGAAGTGTTTCAGTCTTTTGCTCAACATCATAACTGATCTGAATGGACGTCTAGACTGATCTACTTTTCCAGGGATGATCATAACAGCATCTCTCATTAATATGCTTCAACAATCCAGTTTTCCTTGGATTCTAGTAAATCTAATTTTCAACTGTGTATGTAAATACTAGATGTTGAACAGAATTTACTTTTCTTCAAATAGAAGTCTGGATATCATTCAGACACAGTCTTTGATTCAAAGCATTTTTCAAAGCATTTTGGCTTCAAGTACCTAGATTTTTAAAAAACTATTATTGTTAATGATTTATATTTTAAGAGATTACATATGTTATGATCTTTGGGGTTATCTAGGTAATACGCATTCCATTAGTTGGAAATAGGTTAACAATTACTTTTCCCAGTATGTGATAACATGCACATAGACTGTTAGAGCTAGAGTGGACCTAAGGGATCATCTAGTCTAATCATCTAATTTTACAGCTCAGGAACTGAAAGCCCAGAGGAGAATTGTTAGTTGGCCAACTTAGGTCTAGAACTCTGGTCTTCTGACTGACATGATGGTGCTCTATCTACTACTCAGCAGGATGGTAACTAAAATTCATAATAATGACTTTGAGATACCACAAGATCCCCAATTACCTCTGCCATAACAAATAAAAAATTCAATATAGTTTTGGTATTAAGAATATTTGGCTGTATTGCAATTTCCTGAAAATCAGTGATTCACATGTTGTATAATGCAATTTGCTTTAACCAGTACATCTGATTAATCAGAACTTTGCTCTCTAACTCCAGAAAATAGGACATTCAATGTAAAATTTTTGGTTTTTGGAAGTGATGTTAAGTGCTAATGTTGATAGATAAGAGATGTTGGTCTTAGATTTTATTGATTTTGATAAGCTATTTAAGAATCTTCACCATCATCATCAGTTGCATTTCTTGCATATACAAAGTAGCTTAAAGCTTTATATTACATGGTAACACAATGTCTATTCTTTCAGTGGAGGTATGAATACAAAGAATGAAAAAAAATGAATTTTTGGTCACTTTGTTTTAAATTGAGGTGAATTCATCAGATACTAAGCTTAGGGAAAGCCAATGCTTCTTCTTCCTGGCAAGTTCACAGAAAATGCAGAGAAAAGAAACTTCAGGGAGGTAATTATTTAATCATAAATAAAGGGAGAAATACTTTGGTAGAAGTAAAGTATGAGATTCTTCAACTTTGTAGAGTAATAGTTTCGATAGGGAAATGAGAAAAAAAGCCTAGAAGGTAAGAAACAGACAAGCAAACAGGCAATAGGAGACTTGGAATTGCAAAATATAAACCTTGGGGTATATCTGGAGAGAAAATCTGATGCTAATGAATGTCTAAATCATCAAGATGGATGATCTTCTCTTTTCTCCTTGATGATTTATAAAGAGTTTAAAATCTCTTTCTTTACGCTACTCCAGTATCCAGGTTGGAATTTCTTTTTTCCTGTTCCACAAGAATCTCTGGTGTCTTAATTATCTCTCACCTCCTTCAGTGCCTGGTAGATAAGGCCAACTAAAGAACATTATCATCATAGAAAAATTAACCTTGAATTTGTTTAAATACTATGAAAGTAATCACTTTTATACTGATCACCATGAAAACACATTTCTCTCTCTGTCTCTTCCTTTCACTTGTATCTTCACTGTCAAAACTTTTAAGAATGAAAACATTCACAGGCTAAGCTGGCTATTCTCTTGAAGAACCTGCAGCAAGCTACATCTAAAAAACGCATTATTATTTTTTTTTGCTAGAAGAGAAACAAGCTTCAATGCTCAATGCCCACCTTGTGCAAATTGTTCTTCCAGGTTCTGGATTTTGGAGTCAGTAGAAATCCACATGACTAGTTGTGTGTGTGTGTGTTGTTTAAAGAGATTCCCAATTCTAGTAATAGAACAATTTACAACTACAGAACGCCAGGAAGCATCAACCACCACAACTGGTCCTCTCTTCCCAAAGCCTGATGGCCCATGAATCAGAGTTTCCCCTTTTCCAGTCTGAAACAATAAACAATATCTGTCTCTCCCCACTCCTAGCCAGTCTGGCAATCATCTGACTTGTCAGAGGGTCACAATTTATTGGTGGAGAATCTGCTGGGATGTTCCTGGGAGGTTTGCCAACCACTGGATCACGCTTTTCAGATGCTGCCTCCCGAGAGGCTGGTCGCAAGACTGGTGGTGTCTGTACTCTTCAGCTATGCCTGGAGCTGCAGAAGTACAGAGGCAGCTCAGAGGTGATGTCAGGAGTCTTCTTGCAAAGGGTAACCCTGGGCACTGTCACTCCAGCCAGAAGTACTCACCCCCAGACTACAGTTGTTGGCAAAGGGCAAGATAAAAATAAACACAGCAATGCAACACATCTGCACCAAGCATCTGGGTGAGAAGACAGAATGAAGCAGAAATGCCTCTGTCTGAATTAACAAGTCTATCACCATTACTGTAGCACTGTCATCTGCAAATTTCCTTGCACCACCCAGTCTGGAATACCTCCCTTCACCTATTGGAGTAGGTATAGATACTCAGATAGTAAGACAGATATATAGAATTAAAAATAGATTTCTATTAATGATAGAATGTGTTGCCATTTACCAGTTGTGTGATGACCTTGGGCAAGTTACTTAAGATTTCTTCATTTCAGTTTTCTCTACTGTAAAATACGAATAGTAATAGTTTATGTTTTACAGTATTGTTTGTCTTTGGTTCAAGCTAGGAATGAGTTCATATTTGTAAATTATTTACAACAGTATCCAGAACATAGTAAGTGCTTAACAAATGTTATCTTTGTTATGTTTCTTACTATTATTATTTAGATTCACTGATACTTTTAGATTTCACAGCATTCTGAGTTCAAAGGACCATGTCTTATTCAACTGGGTATTCTCATTACTAAACATGATAATGGGAGATAGTATGTTCCTCCCTAGTGCTATGCTTAACGCATTGTGTTTGCCTGTGATATCAATTTCTCTCACAATTTGGCCAGGTAAAGATTATTATCTGCCAGAACTAAGGAGTAAAGCACTGCAAAGACAAGATTTCAGTATTTTGCACTCCTCAACCGTACCCCATATTTTCTGAAAATACATCACTTATGTGCTTAGCCCCTTCAAAGCGTTTATGTCCTCTGTCAGTCTGATTTTTTTCTTCCCCATCCAAAGAAAGTTTGGAATTCTATCTGCACAGATTTGGGGTACATATTGCCCAAATACAGATTAAGTAGAAATTTTCTTTTGAAATGCAAACACCTTTGCAAGTAGTAACACCAAGAGTCAGGAAACATCATGTGACTGAGTTTACCAGATCTGTTTTTTAGCTAGACAAGACTTGTTAGGCGAGTGTGACTCGTGTGTGTGTGTGTGTGTGTGTGTGTGTGTGTGTGTGTGTGTGTGTGTGAATGAGAGAGAGATAGAGGGGGAGGGAGAGAGATGTGATGGGAGGGGAGTAATCAACAGTACTAGCCTCCTGATTCCAAGGCATGGCACATCTTCTCCCTTCTGTGGTCATTTTCAACAGTGGGTCCCTACCGGGAGTGGTACAGCTGGAAGATTTTTCTTTATTGGAAGCCAACTGTGGATGCTCTGGGGACCATTCTACCTTACCAGACTTGGGAGTAGTACAATGGTTCTAGGGCAGAAGTGAGTTTCCCTGGGTTTTGTCCTTGCCATTTTTCTGCTCTTAAGCAGGGACATGAAGTACAATACAGTGGACAAGAGCCCTAAGGACTGGAATATGAGGCAGAGAGCTGCTCTCAGTTTATACTCCCATATGCTAATTATGGAAGTGTTTATTTCCCTATAGCATTGCTAACACTGGATATCATCATCTGAGCTTGCTTTTATTAACTTGTTATGGGAAGCTGATACCTTATTCTTTTTTTTTTTTTTTTTTTTTTTTTTTTTTGCGGTACATGGGCCTCTCACTGTCGTGGCCTCTCCCATTGCGGAGCACAGGCTCCGGATGCACAGGCTCAGCGGCCATGGCTCACGGACCCAGCCGCTCCGCGGCATGTGGGATCTTCCCGGACCGGGGCACGAACCCGTGTCCCCTGCATCAGCAGGTGGACTCTCAACCACTGTGCCACCAGGGAAGCCTGATACCTTATTCTTTTAACTAGCATTTCTTAAAAATCCTTGTGAGAATGAACATTTTTAGTATGTTTATTTGTCATTTTTATTTCTTCTTTTTTGACTTGTCAGTTCATATGCTTAACCCATTTTTCTTCTGGTGTTATCATGCTATTTTTATGTCCAAATCTGAATTTGTTATCCTTGGTAGTTTCCTGCATACTGGACGTAAAGTTGAATTCTCACCAAAAGCACTATTGTCAGAAAAATTATCTTAACAATTGGAGACAGGCCTCTAATTACAGGATATTCTTTCAGGAAAGTGCTGGGTGTGACTTTCTATTGATTGTCTATTTTATAACTCTTTAGGAGCAAGTGTTACCCACGAAAATGTTTGCCCAGTAGAGATACAAATAATTACTGACTGGTAGAACACACAACTAAAAGGTTTATAGACCGGCTGGACATTAACTAGTTTTGCATCTAACCCATCAATCTATTAAATTGCCTATATATACTCAAATTCTCAAATAAGCTTAAGACCAATTTTAGGATCTTACTGGTTCCCTCATTAACTAATGAGTTAAATAAAATCTTTGACATATGTTCATTTTATATTAGCCTGAAAGTCATGAGTTTACCTTTTCAAAAATTACATCCTCAACACCATTGGCTTTGAAAATTTCTCCCCAACTCCATTACCATTCATTGCTTTTACTGAGTACAAAGGAGGTTTAAAGTTTATATTCCTAGAATTAGAAAAGACACGTGTTGACCCTTTCCATACTCTCCTAACTCATCTCACTTTAAGTTCAAAATTGAAAACTCCAAATCAAAAGAATCCAGCTCATGGTCCTTCTTTTTTACTGAAAGTACAGGGTTCCTTCCCATGAAACCTGCCAGGACTCACAAACCTAACATTTTCTGTTTCCAGGTGGCTGCGGTGGAGTTTTTACAGCCCCAATTTCCATCTTACTCAGCGTAATTTTAATGTCTGCCTCTTTCCGGGGGTCTTAGCGAACTGTTCCAGGAAGGGTTAGAACCTACATTAAATAATAATCATTAAAAAAGAAAGACAGGGAAAATAAATTCCTTCTGTTTACACATCCCAACCAAAGGTCATTGTGAATAGGCTTCTTGGCCGACTTGAGAAAGACATTAGTTACCCTCATAATTTCCTGCCTGGGTTTCTGCAACAGCCTTCTAAGCGCTGTCTCAGCCCCACAGTCCACTCTGCCTCACCCCTCACAACCACCAGCAAATACATTCTCCATATACCACTGACTTGATTTTATTTAGAAGTAACTGTAATCATTTCATTCCCCTAGTTAAAGTCCTCAGGGGCTCCTCTCACTGCTGTGGGGTAATTAAGGATAAGCCCCTGCGTATGACTAACACGGCCCTTCAGCTCTGATCTCTCTGTAACTTTCCAGACTTACCATGTATGGCATCTGCTCACTCTCCTTTCTTTCTGGCTCTTCTGACTTATAACCCCCTAATGTCCCAAGCACTCTGACACCTCCATGCTGTCGAGTATGTTTACTTTTGTCTAGGATGCCTTACCCCTTTTCTAGTTAATTCTGACTTGTCTCCTAAGACTTAACTCCAGCTCCATCTTCTCTTGTAGGAGCTCCAGCTTCATCTTCTCTTGTAGGCAAATCCTGATATCCCCTCCCAGGCTGAGTTAGGTGCTTTTTTGAGCTCCTCTGGCAGCAGCCAATGAACAGCCCCACTGTAGCCCTTAATACACTGTTTTATAATCATTACTTTTATTCTGTGTCATTTTCAGGGGACTAAGATTTACCCCTTTTTGTATTCTTAGGATTTATCCCATAGGCTTAATGTGGGGAATCCTCAAAAGAAATTAAATGTATGACCTCATCTTATGACTTACATCCTTTTGCAACGAAGAAGTTCCATAAGAACTGTATGGGAAATTTTAGACATCTTTAAAGTGCCCTAAATTATCAAACTGAGATGTTTTTAAATATGAAAGAATTTCCAGTCACCCCCTTGTCATTAAAAACTTGTTCTCTGAATATTGACCAAGCTTCTCAGTGTGTGTAGTGCTTCCAATGAAGTCATAGGATAGACATACAGAATATTTGACAAATCTGTTTGTGTGAAGTACTTCAGGGAAGAGAGAGTATCTTGGGTTTCTCTTAAATCCCCATACAGGGCCTAATATATAGCTAGCCATTTACCAAGAGCTTAGTAAATACTTGTTGTTTGATTGACTATTTGAAATATATACAGTCAGTGCTGCCAAGAAACTCCCATTCTAATTTATTAAGTGGTGACAAGTTAGTGGTGCAACAGGGAAATTTGGGGATTATATCATAGCAGCGTAGCATGGTAATTTGGGAAGCACGTTACCAGCACTCATTTTGTCTGTAGACTCTGTATTCGAGAGAATGGGCCAATTCATCTACCTCATTTATACAATAACATTCACTTCTAAAGTTTTAAACCTTTTCTTTGTTTCCCATTTCTTTCCACCTGACATTCTATAGCTTCAACATATAGTCATACAACAATGACGTACACCTCCAGCTTTAATGTGCCTCTTAAAATACAGACTATATTTACAACTACAGAACACCTAGACTTGGATGTTTGGCAAGTACCTTGTACACCACATACCCAGATAAGAGCTCATTGTCTCATCCTTCTCCTCCATCCACTCTCTAGGTTATTGGCTGCTAAGCTCTCTGTCATCTATAAATTTGTGACTGTGGATAAATTACTTAAACTCTCTAGGCCTTGGTTCTTCTGATCTGTAACTTATCTAACATTAAGTTTCTACCTCATAGAGTTGTTGTAAGGATTAAATGAGTTACTATATGTAAAGCATTTAGAATGGTTCCTGGCACATTTTAACTCTCAGTGAGTGAGTATATGCTGGTATTATTTTTCTTAGTCTCACAACTTCAAAGTGTCAGAGCTGTCCTCATTACCACCATCTCCTTTACCTCCAAATCCATGGTCATTAATTCTTGTACATTCTCCTTTGTACTGATTCTCTCTCTTGTGTTAATTCTCCTATTGTCCAGTCAGAAAAGCAGACACCACTCCAGCAGTATCTAACAGAGGCTGTAATTTAGGAAATTGGTTTAAGAAGGTAATAGAAGAGGGACTTCCCTGGTGGTGCAGTGGTTAAGAATCCACCTGCCAATGCAGGGGACACAGGTTTGATCCCTGGTCTGGGAAGATCCTACATGCAACAGAGCAACTAAGCCCGTGCACCACAACTACTGAGTCTGCGCTCTAGAGCCTGCAGGCCACAACTACTGGGCCCATGTGCCACAACGACTGAAGCCCGTGCACCTAGGGTCTGTGCTCAACAAGAGAAACCACCGCAATGAGAAGCCTCAGCACTGCAACAAAGAGTAGCCCTCGCTCGCCGCAACTAGAGAAAGTGTGGGCTTTCTCACACTTCATTGCGTGCAGCAACGAAGACCCAGCACAGCCAAATAAATAAATTTATAAAAAAAAAAAGACACCCTTAGCTTATGAAGACCTTGAGGGAAATAATTAGCATCAGTTACTCAAGTGTCTATTTTTCCATTGCAACATAGTGTTTTTAATATGTGTGTATATATATATAATATATATAATGTGTGTGTGTATATATATATGTATATATATATATATGTGTGTGTGTGTGTACATGTCTATATCTTCAGTAATTTAAACATTTCTCAGGGCAGAAACATGATGTTATTCATTTTTGTACTAAGAGTCTTACACAGTGCCTGACCTTGACACATGATGATTCAAAATATACTTGTGGAATAAATTATTGGACATCTGGGGAATGTAAGGAAATCATATACATGGAGTGAATCCTAAAATAAGATTCTTCATTGTTCTGATTTCTGGTACGACAAAAAAATGGATGAATGATGTGAGAAGGAAAGTTTCTTGGATTCTTCCTTGAAGACTAACTATGACCCAAGTTATTTCTTGCAGGACAAATACAGGACGTCTAAATTGTGTAATTCAGCCAGGGACGGGGTACCAAGAGCTCAATATTTAAAGATGCAGCATTCAAGAAAAACTGGTTTGATAGCAATGAATGGATCTAGAAGATGAAAGCAGGAATGCAAGGGACAGAGCTGGCCACATAGAGATAAATAGGACTAGTTCAGAAGCTAAAAAAGCCAGATTCCCATTGAGGTCAACCATTCACACACAGCTTGGCAGCAGGTACTCCAAGGGGCCAAAACAGATTGGATAGAACTGTGAAAACTAGCCACAAACTCATGGTAGATTAGGCCTCTATCTACACAAGCACTTCTCACTGCTCTTCATATCAAGCCACACATAGAAAATGATAATTAAGTGTCAGCACACCTGTAACTCATAACTAGAAATGGTTGGAAGCTCTGTTCTACTCAGTTCCTCTATGAAGTCTGTCTTTGGAGTCTTAGGTAGCCGATTATCAGTTCTGTACGTGTTAGTCAAGTAAAGCTGCTAGGTGTAGGGAAAGTAATTTCTTTGAACATGTATTTCACTGAAATATTATTTGTGGTAGAAATGGAACAAACTCAGTTAATGACAGAACAAATTCTAATTGCTACTAAATACAGTTACCCATTTGAGACACAGAGCATGGCTTGATTGATACAGGAAAAGCCTCTATGGATTGAGTTTTTACCCATAATTTTCTATTAATTTCTAAGTATACCACTATCACCAGTTAGTATTTATTAAATTTTCATGTTAAAGAAAAGGCAAAGTTCTATCCTCGGGATTAATTGTCATAAAACACTGAGAAATCTACAGCCCTACTATGTGAGTACTTTCTAAACAACGTGTACAAAGGTGAAAAAACAAAGCACTCTCACTTTTAATTAGAAATATTGTATTATGATAATTAAAGCCACCTTACAAATCTAGACATTTGATATAAAATATTTAGTTATTTGGTTGATCCTTTTACAATATAAATAAATTCTAATATTTATGGAGTCTTAAATATGTAGCTCAGAATGCTAAGAGTATTGCCAAGAGTATGTCTATGAGTTAAGTACTATTGTTAGCCTCATTTTATAAGGCTAACATTAGTTCTCAAAATCACATAGTTAGGGAGTGGCAGAGCCCTGACCCAAAATCATATTTCTCTAGTTCCAAAGCCCATGTTTTTACTAGGCCATACTGAGTTCTCTCTTCCAAGAAAATGAAATTCATTTAACACTCAACAAATATGTATTAAGCATCTAATATGTACAAGACACCATGCTAGCTTATTTAGGTATGAAGATGAAAAAGATATGGCCCCTGTCAGGTTTTGTGGGGACTGAAGCTTATTTAATTTGGAGGCCCTCTTTAAGAAAAAAATAATAGATAAAGTAATAATATACATGATAAAGGGTAATTATTTGATGGAGATCCTTAAAATGTATGATGGCAAGTTAGGAGAAGGAGGCCCTTGGAAGAGTCCAGAATGCTCCATGCAGGAGCCGATCACGAAGCCTGAACAGAGCTTGGCTAGAGGTAGAAAGGTAGGAGGCCATTCTGGCAGAGGAAACTACTTGACAAGGCTTAAGAGATGTGCCAGAGGCAGGGCATCGCTGGAGGACTACAAGTAACTCGCTATGTCTGAGGCTGAAAATGTGTATCTGGAGAAGGCGGTGAGAAACCAGGCTAAAACAAGGTGGATGCCCGTGCCAGGGACTGTCTGTAGAGTGTGAACAGAAGAGGGTAGAGGGCAGAGCCATGGGAGAAACAGGCGCTGGAGAATGGTGAGATAAAAGAGTGCACAGAAAAGTCTGGGAAGAAAGTACTTTCCATTTCTTAAATATTATCTGAGTTTGTTAGTGTCTTTGAATAATCATAAACAAAATTTCAAATTTTCACTTTGAGAATCTCTACCCTAATTCTTACAAGGCTGTCCCCCTTGTTTCAAACATATTTGGACCTACTGCCTTCCTTTTCCATGCTTATTCGGTGGTCCTTAACCATGGTTGCTAATTAGAATCACAGGGAGAACTTAAATAACACATAATGGAAATAGTGCTTTAGATCTGAGATTCTGATTTCTTGACTCCGGATGGGCCCCAGGGCAACAACAGTTCTTCAAGTATCTTCAGAGCATTTTAATGTGCAGCTCATGTTGAGAACCTTAGGTGATAATGTCCAATCCCACTAATTTGATTGACAACTGGAAACTAAGGATTTCTAATTTCATATACCTCCAGCCTTGACCTCTTTCCTGAGCTCAAACAAGTATACATTTGCTGTTTGATATTTTCACTTCTAATGGGTATTTCAAAATGACATGTTCAAAACAGCATTTTCGTGTTTTTCTTCAAACCGTTTCTCCCCCGGTGCTCCCCATCTCAATAAATAGCATCATTTACCTACTCAGAACCGGAACCCAGGAGTCATACTTAATTCCCATTTTCCCCTCACATTCCATTTCTAATCCATCAGCAAGTCTGACTGCTTTACTTTCCAGATAGTTCCTGACTCCGTCCACCTCTCACCATCTCAAACACTAGAACCCGGTTCCCAGCCACCATCACTTCCTATCTAGATGACTGCAGTAACTCCTAAATCATCTTTTAGCTCTCACTCTTCTTCCCTTAAGGTCAATTGTCCACACAGCTGCTAAAGTGTGGTGGCTCTAGTTATGATTCAGTTTAAGAACCACTGGCTAGAAATAAAAGAAGCCAGTAGAAGAAGGTCTTGTCTTCATGTACCCAGAGACTGAGGCCTTCCCAGTTCACCTGGCAAAGCCAGCTCTTGGCCTAGACTTGACACTTCTTCCAGCCTGCTTCACCTCATGGTACCTTCAAAGTTCACATTATAGCCTGATATCCAACCCATTCCCCATCTCCCAGTTCTACAGTCCAGCTGCTCACTGATATTTGGACCTGCCTCATATACTCTTGCAGCCTGGAAATAGGACTTAATATTTCCATTCACCTTGGGACTTGCTTAAACTAGTGGTCTCTCAGTTGTTTCCCACACTGCCTTCTGCCTTCTACCTAGCCTCAGAGTACTTCAAGGCTGATTTGACAAAATTATGCAGTAGCCTAAATTAAATCATTTAATAGTCATTCAGTAAGCCTCTTAATTGAAGATGCTGAAGATGTGTCCTTGTTTAGCTTGCTCTGCTGCCTGAAATTCTCACACAAAGTCTTTTTGGGGGAGAGATGGAAGGGAGGAGGACAGTTAGTAGCTGCTAAAATGTGTCTGAGGTAGGTCTCTCCAGAGAAACAAACATAGTTGTGTGTGTGTGTGTGTGTGTGTGTGTGTGTGTGTGTGTGTGTGTGTGTGTGTGTGTGTGTAGAGAGAGAGAGAGACAGGGAGAGAGACAGAGATAATAGCTGGAGACAGAAAGGCAGAGACAGAGATATACATAGAGAGAGACAAAGAGATTTATTTTAAGAAACTGGCTTACATCATTGTAGAGGCTGGCAAGTCTAAAACACACAAGGTAGGCCAGCAGACTGAAGACCCAGGGAAAAGTTAATAATGTAGTTCAAGTCCATAGGCAGTGTGCTGGCAAAATTCCTTCTTCCTTGGGGGAGTTCAGTCTTTTTCTATGAAGGCTTCCAACCAATTGAATGAGGCCTTCCCATATTATAGAGGGCAATCACTTTATTCAAAGGCTACTGACTTAAATGTTAATAGAATCTAAAAATACTTTCACAGACATCTAGAATAATGTTTGACCAAATATCTGGGTACCATGGCATAGCCAAGCTGACATATAAAATTAATCATCACAAAAGGTAAATGTCATTTGGAAGAGGTAATAAACCCATCATGCAAATTATGTACACTTCTATATAAATTATAGTGTTCCCATTTAAGTCAGTAAATGCTCTTCAAGTACTTTCTCATGTTACTTTTTATTTCCCTCAAAGAAAAGTTATTTTAGGTATTACATATAGATACATTAAAAAGAGATTTGATTTTAATAAAAGTAACTATGGTTGCCAAGTAAATAGCTGAGTAGACAATTCAAAACAGAGTTGTAAACTCCATTCTAGAAGTTGCTTTTTAGGTATTACGGTAAGTTTGCATCAAAAGCACCTCAGAAGAAAGTTGCTGAAGGATGTGGGGACTATTATGGATGTCCTCTCCTGTAAGTGCTAACAAACCCAAAGCCTTGTCTATGTTATTCCCTATTATCTCTAGCACAGCATCAGGTACTTTGTGGACATTCAACAAACGCTTGTGGAAGGAATAAGTGACCCTATAGGTTCTCAATTAAAATTGGTTTTATCTTTTGCATTCTGTATATGATGCCTCTCTGGGGCCACAGAGTATATGACTCTTGTGATGTCTCCTGGCTCTTTTTTAAAAAATCAAAATAGGTTGGTGAGGGGAGAACAGTACAGGGTATAGTGACAGCATGCATAGTGGTTGGACTGTCTGAGGTCATATCCTGATGCCACCACTTACTGTCTGTGTGATCCGGGACAAACTACTTAACTTCTTTGTTCTTCAGTTTACTCATGTGTAAAATGGGGATAATGACAGTACTTATCTTACAGAATTAATGGGAGAACTACATGAGAATTCATGTGAAGTGTTTGATAAAGAACCTCACACATGGTAATATTGTTAAGTATTATCATCATTATCATCATCATCATTATTATTATAGTAGTAGTGGTGGTGGTACTGGTGGTGGTGGTGAGGAGGCACAGTTGTTGTTTAGTGATTTTACTGTTGTTTAATTAAATGCTTCTTTTTAAAAAATTATTTAGTTTTGGCTGCATTGGGTCTTTGTTGCTGCATGCAGGCTTTCTATAGTTGCAGCAAGCGGGGGCTACTCTTCGTTGCAGTGCACGTGCTTCTCATTGCGGTGGCTTCTCTTGTTCCAGAGCGCTCGCTCTAGGCGCATGGGCTTCAGTAGTTGCAGCATGCGGGCTCAGTAGTTGTGGCTTACAGGCTCTAGAGCGCAGGCTCAGTAGTGGCGGTGCACGGGCTTAGTGGCTCCACAGCATGTGGGATCTTCCTGGACTAGGGCTCGAACCCGTGTCCCCTGCATCGGCAGGTGGATTCTTAACCACTGCGCCACCAGGGAAGTCCGTAAATGCTTCTTAAAACGGATAACCTGTAAAGACTTATCTCATTGCTCTGGGGTAAAATCACTGGCTTGGTGAATTACTTATACCTCACTTAAACAGAGTCTTCAAAGTTGACATTATGGCCCCAAACCACTTTTCTGGCTATGACCCACATCCTCAGCTCCAAACACTGGATACCTCCCTTTTTTGGGGGTGTCTCTCTAATGTCATGAAGGCAGTAAGACTAGACACTCGGGTCATTTTTCATACTTCCACTGTACCTCAGTGATGTTTCTGTTCCTTCTAAGGTGACATTAGCTAAACTCAGCAGGTGTGAGATGAGTGGCCCTTAGTTTTTGCAATATTTTACTGTTACTCCCTCATGTTATTTAGAGTTTAGTGTTAGTCTCAGGAGGACATTTCTTGGTGTCTGGGCGCCAGTGGAGCTTAGTGTCAGGCTGTTGGTGGTCACAAGGACCCAAGCTTTCTGGGGAGAGGAAGGGTGTTAGCCAGGTGTCCTGGCCAGCTTCCAAGTTTGGCTTAGTGAATTTTACCTCCTGAAATTCCCTCCTGTCCTTTCAATTGGATATGGTATTCCTCTTGGCTTCCTGTCCCAAACAGGTCCATGGGATTGTGGTGCGGCTGCAGAACAGCTGCTGCATTCCACCACCATGGTGCTGTGCATGGGTTCCAGTGGTGGATGAAGCAAGAGGCTTATGCACAGTTTGGACAAAGTATCAGCTTGCAAAATATTTGGGAACCCTCTGGGACGAAGGACTCTGGGCAGAACAGAGATGCTGTAGTGGTGACGTGCATTGATTCATTGCTATCTCCAGGAATGTCATGGGCCTTAGCAGTGTGGACATGAGCCCATGTAGTTACTTGTTCTGCCAGTCTAACAGCCAGTGTGAGAGGAATGGCTGCATGGTGTTCACAGCAGGATGCAGTGATTGACAGGAGTGGGAAGCCCCAGGGGTGAATTTCAGCTGCTAGATATGGCCAGATGGGAAAGGCCTCCCATGTGTGCTGGGATGGGGATAGGGCCTTGTAGGATATCTAGCCCACTGAATTACCTTGCATTTCAGAATTTATATTTTTTGGTGGAATGCTAATGGCCCATAACCGGGAGGAATGTGATAAATACAGTAATGACAACAGTGAAATCCTACACACTGACAGTGAAATCAAAATACTTGCCTGGTGTGAGCCTCCCATGACTACATATAGGGAAGGAAAAAGAGAAAAGCAAAATATTTGAAATATCTAATGTTATGACAACAACCAGGGCTCTACTTTATCAAAAAAAAAAAAAACCTAAAAATATCAGTTTCAAGTCATGGGAATAATAGAAAGAATATATTTACTGTACCTTCTGGGAAATCTCAGACCTTGAAATTGTGCAGAGAACCTCCCCTCCCCCACTATTTCACACATTTCTGAGTCTAGCCTAGGATTTCAAGATGAATGCCCCAGTGGTTGTGGAAGAAATGATCCAGTGATTACTTGTCATTCATATGACCATGGAGACTGGGTTTGGGAAAACGGAACTAATTTGTTCCAATGAAGTCAGGCAATGACTTGAACTTGAACCACAAATATATGAAAAGTCCTGGAACTATATACGTAGTTTCTCTCTTCTTTCAGCATCCTTTTCTTTTCCCCATAGCCCTCCTAGCTTCCTTTGTTTTCTCTGTTTGCTCCAACATTTCTTTTTTTCTATGCACTTTGTTTCACCCCAATCCCATTGTTGAGGAAGCTGAAAGCAGTGATTCAGGTAGATAGTGAACTAGAAAAGTCTCTGTTCTTCATTTCTAAATCGATCCTATAGAAATCACAGAAACCACGAGAGAGGTGGATTTTAGGAACTAACTTAAAATGGTTAGAAAGAAATCCCTGGGGAGATTGCCCTGGTGGCAGAAGCCCTGGGAAGAGGCAAAATGAGCACTGGGGAATACTTCAAATCTCTTCTTTCCTCTCTGCAGTGCTGCTTTCAGAGAATGCCTGCCGCATCCCTTCTCAATCAGTCAGTCCTGAGTCAACAGGAAAATTCAGGTCAGTGCCAAAAGCCTCATTGTTGAGAAAGGCTGCTGAGAGCAGATATTCTCTTCTTTAGCTCCACAAACCTTTAGGACTTATCCTAGGAGAACTACTGCCTCCTATGTCTACTCCCAAAAGCCCAATCACATGCCTCTTCCCCAGAGTTCTTTGTCATACATTTTAAATATTTTACTCCTTCCAGACTCTGGACCAACCACTGAAACACCTTGGCACACCTCAAGAATCCATAAAGGCTCTATCTCAGGCCACTTCTCCTTCCACACAAATTAAACCACCAAAATCGACCTTGAAGTTTTGCACACTGGGGGATTTCTCTTCACCACTATTTTTGAGAGACTTCCCAGAGTGCAGCTGTAGTGTGAAAGTAGTTCATTTTTGCTATTATGCTAAGTCATCAGTGAGCCTGAGATTTTCCCTCCTTTTTCAATTGGTTGTAGAGATCTGCATCACCATGCAAGCCCAGCAGTTGAGGGAGAGGAGTCCATGGGCCCCTGGGAGTGTTGAACCATTTGTTCATACACTTTACTTGCACCTGCTCGACCCTCTCAGGCCCAGTGTTGGATGTTCTGTTTCCTTTGTTCAATGGATTGCTGCTGCTTTCTCTTCACTAACTTGGTGGATCTGAAAATACGTAGGCCATGGCAAAAAGTTCAGGTCACATAGCCACTTGCTATCCTGTGGTCAGGCTCTCAGTCTCTACTAGGGCCCATAGCTGTTTATCAAATGGTGGATAATGTCTGTCGCAGGGACATGATTTGTTTTAGAATTCTAGGAGTCTGCCCTGAATATCTCCTAGTGCAAATTGCTGGAGGCTCCACACAGCAACCTTAACCCAGTACCCTAACCACCTTAAATACCTCTAGCACTGTTGTCTCTGCTGGGTCATATGGCCCAACCTGCAAGCAAACCTGTTATGGAGCCTTTCGTGTTCTGGGGTGTACTCAAGACTAACACCCTTCTGAGTCACCTGATAAATGGATTAAAACATTATTCCCAAGTATGATATATGCTACATTCCAGTTTGAAAGAGGACTACCAAACACTGTGCCTCTTTCTTAGTGATGGAGGGTTCAAGATGCAGTAATTTGTACTCTACCATAAAGAGGATATCTCAGCATGTCCCTTACCATTGCACCCCTAAAAACTTCATTAATTAACTTCTATTAATGCTGAAGGCTCCTGAGTTTATGTGAGGTTATCTCCAACCCTCTGGCTTACAGGTATCTAATTATGGAATCTATATCCTGTTCACTACATCCAATGTTAGCCTCATGGTGATTAAGGAAATGCAAACAAAACAAAAGTTTTCCCACCTATAATATTGGCAAAGTTTACAAAATGATTTAATGATTTACATTTCTTGAGTTTCCCAGGATTTGGGGACTTGTAACTCCTAAGCATTGATAATGAGAATATAAACTGGTACACTTCTATAGGCAGTATAGCAATATCTGTATTTGATGTCTATGATATGTATACACAATTATATGCATATGTAATGTATATATTTATATAACTTAATAATAATACATATATAATGTTGTATATACATATAAAACAACTATAAAACCTTTATAACTTCTGATCCAATGATCTCATTTCTCTTTCTTTATCCTAAAGAAATGTAAGTAAGGGCAAAAAAATGCATACAAAAGAACTTCCATTGTAGCACTGTATATAAGAGAGTAAAAAGAGGAGACAAACTGAATGTCTACTAATAAAGTTTTGCAAATAAATTATAATACATACATAATTTCATACAATGAAATATTATGCCACCACTGAAAATGATAATGTAGAGTTATTTGACATGCTGTACAGTAAAATAAAAATCATTTTATAAAAATCACTTCCTCAGGAAGTCATTCCTTCCTCCTCAGGCTAAGTTAAATTCCTTGCAATATGCATAGCACCCTGGACTTTCCATACGACAACACTAACTTCTCTTGAAAAGTCTTGTTGAATATCTATCTTCACACTTAGTAAGCTTTAGGACAGGGGTTGCTTATACCTGCATCTCAGTTCTTAGAACTGTGCATATTAGATCCAATTAAATGGATGTGACTTTAATAGTATATTCCCATTTATATAAAACATGTGTGCCTATTTGTATATATGCATAGAGAGATGCTTAGAAGAGATGCTCACTAAAATATGAGCAAGGCTATCTCCAGTTTTAAGTAATTACTATTTTCTTTTTTATACGATTCTGTGGTATATGAACCTTTAAAATTAGCACTAACCACTTTCCACAAAACAATTAAAATCATTTCATTCTCTTTTACAAAATTCTCAGTAAGTATTTTTGATGCTATAAATGATAGTGCTTTTCTCATAATAAAATATATTTAGGGTGATCCAACATTTAGTACAATCCAACACATTGTCCTTCCTCTGCCACATATGTAGCGACTTGGTATCAGACCAGAACAATGACACCAGGAAATAATAAGTCCTGCTAAATCACTTCTCCTCTGTCACTGCCACAGCCAGTTTAGCTTAAGAGATTCTCTCGGTTGGCTGCTGAGCCAACAAGGGGGTGGGTAGACCACCACGTGTCCTTTATTGAAAGTACACTGTCTTTAAGATTCCAACAAAAATCCAAACCCAGAAGCTCTACCTCTTTCTCTGATCTGTTCTATACTCACACCCGCAAAATAGAATTTAAGTAGCTCTATCAGTCGGGACAAGATAGATTATACTTCAGTGACAACTCCAAAATCCCAATGACTTAAAATGACAAAGGTTTATTTCTCTTTCTGACAACACATCTGTCACGTGTTGGCTAGAGCTCTTTGCATCAGTTCAAGAAGGATGGAACAACTTCTCTCTGGAGTATTGCTTTCACCCATGGGAGATGGAATACTGCACCCAGCTCTTAAAAACCCTCCCCAAAAGTAACATTATTCTACTCGTATTTTACTAGTTAAAATCTTCTATGTGCTCAAAGGGAGAACCAGAAGTATTTGTTTTCTGCCAGTAACTGTCACAGTAGCATAGCCTCCTACACACTCAAGCTAATTTTAGTTCACCACCTTATATCTAGGTCATGTTAATGATGCATTCATTAAAATAATTTTCTGAATGCTACTATATGGTTCAAGTCTACGCTATCTGCTAAGAATATGGGACTTGATAGATGCACAGTCTTTTAGTAATACTTGCTTCATCACGTGATCAAAAAACTTCATACATCTTTTCAAAGCAGTTGAGAATACTAGATTATAAATAAAAGTTGTAAAATAAACTTAAAAGCCTCTGCTTTGTGTTTTTCTTTAAAGTGAAACTGCCACGAGAATGGACCAAAGTATAGGGCAAAGAGGTCTGAGTCGGAATTACACATATTGAATGTAGAGAACAGAAAATGCCAAGTGCCAAAAAGTCCATTTCTGGCAGATGTGTGTAAGGGAGCAAAAGCTGTGCTGTCCTTTCTGGTGGCCCCCACATTCTCACTTGAGCTGAGAACCGGCCTTTACAGCCGTTGTACATCTGCTGCATCAAATGCAAAGGGTGGGGGACCATGTCCTCATTGGAGTCTGGAGGAACAAATGCTGAAAAATGGCTGAACATTTCCTCCTGGATCCAGATCAGGCCCATACCATAGACTGGGGGGTACCCTGTCTTGGTCATTGCTTTGGGCTGGAAGGTCCATTGCAAGGGTAGAGCAGCCACATTTTCAGCCTGTGAAAATTCTGTTGTCTGGTGGAAACTTCTGCTAGGTCAATGAATAACTCCTTATAAATCCCGGGAGGCCACTTCCCCAAAAGGCTGGTACACATTTTCTGTTAGAAGTGTGATGGGTAGGAGGCTTGGGTAGCACTGTCTGTCCTAAGAAGGTTACGGTTTTGTCATAGATGTAATGAGCTACGGTGAGTCAATTTACTGTTTATTCATATACTTGATTACATGGCAGTTGTACCTGATATTCATATATCCTGTGAAAAATTGTGGTGGAAGCTGTGTAGCACACGTGTGGGGATTAAACCCCAGTTTTTGTCCTCAATTCACTCAGTGGGCAATGCTGCTCCCTTTGTCAACATCAGAAGCCTTGTTTCCAAATTCACAAATGGTTGCATAGCTTAATGACTTGATGAGTATGGACTGTCATTTCTCAAGAACAAAACGTTCTCTCTTTCAAACTACGTGAGAATGAACTGCTGATGGCTGCTCTGGGATTTTTAATGGGAATAGTAAGCCCTGTAATTACTATTCTGGACTGCTGTCACCCACCCTCTCTTTTGCCAAGTTGACTAAAGGTCACCTAATTTTTCATTATCAAAACACGAAGTATCCTAGAAAAGTGGAAATCGTTGCTAAATGAAAACCAGTTAAAAAGCGCAGGCCAAAAATTGTTGGCAACCTTCATGCTGAATTATGCAGTTTGCACATTGCAAGCAGCCTGTGGGTCCTGAAGCTGTCACAAATAACAGGGGAATGTGACTCTTTCTCCCAACAGAAAGGGCCTCTGCCCAGTAGTCTGGGCCCTGGGCCATTGCTGCACCTTCTGCTGCTCCCAGTGAAAGCGCTCCGTTTCACCCGCAGGTGGAACTGTTATGATGTGGAGGATGCATATTTACTAAATTAGTTTTTCTAAGCACGGAACAGCTTAGCTCTTCACAGGTCCGTGAGCTATGTCTTTATTTCTCACGATTCACAATGGTGAAGGCTGTTCTCAGTGTCAGTGCTCCCCATGCTCTTCCAGCTCTCCCGGGTACCCAGTGTGTACGTGGCACCCAGGCTTCCCAGCAGAACCTCCCGGCAGTACCCACACTCTGGTCGCTTCCATCTCTTCTTCCACTTCTGATGCCCAGACCCTGGTCTTAGAGCTAAGAGACCTGCCCTGTTGTGATGAATTAGATCTTCATCATGCATTAGGCATTAATCCAAACTGGTAGCTCAAAATGAGTAACGGTTTACTCAAATGATATATTTGTATTATGACAAAGTTATTTAATCCAAAAGAATGGGAATTCTGGGACAAAGGATGTGGGGACTTTTAGCCTTGGGATTGGCGGCAGTTTGAGGACCCTTCCAATCAAACCACAAAGGTGGCTCCTCTTCTCACCTAACTTTTAGGTTGGCGCTGCATATAGGTGAGGCTGATGAAAAAGAACAGTGCTATTGTTCTTGGGTGTAGGCTTCCCTATCATGAGCATGCTTGCTCAGGAGAAGTGCTTGGCTTTATTTGTTTCGTGCACCATACTACATACTGTCTCAGAGTAGCCACTGGGGTTGTACTACAGATCTTTCCCTGCACTGACTACTGTGAAAGAGGTATTAGAATTTTACATAGCTTAAGGAGGGAATTAGACAGTTTCTAAACCACGCGGGCCTAGGGAACCACTGTAATGTTTTGTTTTCTGTGGGCCTACCTACAAATTTCACTTTGGTCTATAATGCCTGGCTCAAGAAACCCGGCTCAGAAATATCCTGCCCTGATATTTCCTTTCTATTATACGTGGGGGATTCTACTGCCTGCCTGCCTCCTTCCCTCCCTTCCTCTTTCCCTTCCTTTCTTCCTTCCTTCCTTTCTTTATTGCACAGTCTTGGGACCAATTTAATATAAGGATCAAAATCAACATGTGACAATGTAAAAAAACCAAAACAGAACCAAAAAACCTTCCAAATTCATTGAATGCAAATTTTCAGGTTACAAAGTTCTGTTATAGAATGACATCAACAATGTAAAAAACTATGTAGATCAAAAATTCTGAAATATCAGAAAAGCTTATCATTGGGTGATTTAGATCTTCTTTATATTAATCTTTATTTCCACACATTCCAGAATAGGTTTAAGTTAAAACAGAAAACACATGTTGCTTAAAAATTAAAAGCATTGACTCTGGAGTTAATGAGAGCTTTGTTCAAGTCCTAGGTCCATTGAAAATGGATTGTGAATGTAAAACAGTTGATTTCAATGAGACTATTCTTAGACTCAAGTGAGACAAAGGGTGCAGAGACAAAAGGTCTTTAAAAATATATATATATAGGGATTATAAGCAGTCTCTCAAACATCCCCAAGGGCACATGGCAGCAAAGCCAGAAGTGAGTCCTGTGCTTAACTAGCTGCCCCTGGATCAGTAGCACGTGGTGGGTACTGGTTCTCAGAGCAAAGCAGGAGTCTAGTTGCTAGAATTAAACTGTAAGGTCAGAGCAGGAAATGCAAGGTTTATGTAGGGCTGAATTTCTTGAGCTTACTTACTCTCTCCCTACCCTTGACAAGGCTGGCTCCAGAAAAGGGACCCAGACTGAGACTGCAAAAATGATTGCTCATCAATGAGACTGGAGAAATGTGGAAAAAAGGCAACCAGTAGATTATTACAAAATTTATAAATTTTCTTTTTAAATAATGAGATGTTGCAGACAGTTTCCAATGATGTTTTTTAGCTTAACAGGACTCTTATAGGCAATTTCAATACTTATGTTTTAGGACATAAACCTGCCTTTAGTTTGTATGATAATGAGCCATGCTATGACAAATGTACCTTGGCAGTCCTCTTAGACAGTGGAATCCCAGTGGCAAGTACCAGCAGGAGCAGCAGGTGTACGAATGATCCAGGGATCAAGCAAAGCAAGTGATCCATCTGGCAGTTTCTCATCATCTAGAAAAACAAAATTACTGATGAGAGGGGGTGTGGAGTATGAGGGTCAGGGAAAGAAAAACAAGCTGTAGGGCTATGATCCATGAAGCAGGATTGCCTAAAAGCCCCGCTTGAGAAGCAGTGCAGTATTCTGGACACAGTAAGGAAAGCAAAGCAGTCCGTTCATTGGTTCAGCTTGCTCCCCCATGTGCTTTAGTGATGCCATTAGCAGCAGCAATACCAAACTCAAGCCTAAGAGCACTTTTACTTCCCTTTCCCTCCTTTCCATGGGAGTATGCGTCTTCAGACTCATTTGGCTTTAAAGAACTGGGAGCTGTTCAAACTGTTCCAAGCAAAGGTTTTCTTGTAAGACTTCAACAAAGAACTCCTGAGAAGCTAAGAAGAGGAACTGCAGTAGAGTAAGGCTTTATAGGCGATCTAATCAGTACTAAGACAAAACGGTCTCGCAATTCATCATGACATCCATATTTCTTTCTATGCCTATTTATTTCTATACTCTGATCTCTCATTATACTTGCACTGCTTATTCACAGCTTTTGGGTCCTCAAATTTCAGCTTAAACGTGGCTCTGTCTTATCCTAGCCACCTGGGATGTGGGTAGGACAGATGCGCTTGAAAGGGATGTGACCAGGGTAGTCAATAACTACTACTCGCTTTGTTCATTAAAAATTGCAACCTGGGCTTCCCTAGTGGCGCAGTGGTTGAGAGTCCGCCTGCCGATGCAGGAGACACGGGTTCGTGCCCCGGTCCGGGAGGATCCCACATGCCGCAGAGTGGCTGGGCCCGTGAGCCATGGCCGCTGAGCCTGCGCTTCCGGAGCCTGTGCTCCGCAACGGGAGAGGCCACAACAGTGAGAGGCCCACGTACCGCAAAAAAAAAAAAAAATTGCAACCTACAATGCGGAAATTGTTAGTCAGGAGAGTATAGACTACATAAGGACAAGAACCATTCCATCTTGTTCATCATGGTATCCACAGTACCTACAAAAACATCAGCACATAACAGCTCAATGGTTAAATGAAGAATTTCAGAAAGCATTTCATGCTCATCCCTGTATACAGAGTATTGTGTTTTGTAGTAGAGGAAAAGGATAAAAGATAATTTAAAAATTAGAATCCCTGACTTTAAGGAGTTCTAATCTAATTGAAAAAAGTATGTCATGCAGATACAAAATCATACAGATATAATGGGTTTATCAGTAATGGTCCTAAGAAAAGTAAATGGCATACTTGATGGGACAATTGAAGAAACTTTAATTAAGGATTATTTTTTAAGAAGTTAAGGGAAACAAACAAGGGATGGTGTTATCACTGGAGAGGTAGCAGGAGATCAGAATGTCACCATCCCTAGGTCTGAAGACACAAAAGGAGGGAGAAGTTACTAGAATGGTAAGAATAAGCTGTGATTGTGCAATAGGGCTGCTGGACAGGAGCTGTGGCCTTTGGTAGAGGTAGTTGGGGAGATGGGAAAAAAAAAACTTTGCCTTAATTCACCTCCAACCTCTGATTTCTTACTTGTGCCTCCCACTGACTGACTCCCAACCTGAAGACAAAAGGCAAGGGAGCTCACGGCAGAATATAAAGTTACTCTTCTGGGGCATAATACAGGGCAGAGAAGAATGAAGAATATATCATATGAGGAAAATAGTAAATATCTAGCAAAGGGGGATAATATGTTATTCTTTTGGTGTTCTGAGACTCAATTTCCAATGTTGGGGAGGGGGTTCCCCTCACACCCAAAAGCAATTCTCAGAAACCAGCACAGTGTCTGAGAATTCAACTCAATTCTGACACTCTCTACCCAGAGATAATAACCCAGATTCCACAGGTCCAGTCACACAAGACTGTCCTCTGTGGGCCCCCTTCACCCCCCCATCCCCCCCATCCCCCCCACCATCCAACTTCAGATACCAGTCACAGGCCCATGTGGTGACCTGTGCTTCTGATCAACTGGCTACAGAGTGGAGGTGCCAACAACCCCCTCCAACTTAGGATGCCAATTGCAAGTCCAAGTTGTGATCTATACTTCCGACCAACTGGCTATAAATCAGAAGTTCCCATGACCTCCTCCTTGGGTTCAATTAATTTGGTACAGTGGCTCACAGAACTCAGAAAATATTTTACTTACTAGATTAATGACTTATGATAAAAGGATATAACTCAGAAACAGCCAGACGGAAGAGATGCACAGGGCAAGGTATGGGGAAAGGGGGGCGGAGCTTCCATGCCCTCTCCAGGTGAGCCACTCTTCTCAAATCTCCACGTGTGCACTAACCTGGAAGTTCTCTGGATCCTATCATGTTGAGTTTTTATGGAGGCTTCATTACATAGGCATGATTGATTAAATCATTGGCCACTGGTGACTGACTCAACCTGTAGCCCCTCTATTCTCCTTGGAGGTCAGCTGATTGGACTGAAAGTTTTAACTCTCTAACCAAGTGGTTTGCTCCACTGGCAAGCAGCCCCGGTCCCTGGATGCTTTCCAAAAGTCACCTCATTAGCATAACAAAACATCTTTATCACTTTCAAAGTTTAGCAAATTCCAAGAATTTGGGGAGCTGGAAACCTGAAACTGTGGAGGAAGACCAAATACACAGGGGAAATATATTTTGGTCATCTGGTATTTCTCATAAATTCTTATAAATCACAATATTGTAATTATTAATGTGATTTTTATCTTTTCACTTTATTGAATGTGGTTAATTCCTTTTCCAGACAGAAGCAGACTGTTAAAGCAGAGAAGCAAATAGAAATAGGCCATCCTTCTGCTCTCAGTCTCAAGGCTGATTCTTAGTCATGGGGAATGTATAATCTTGAGAGTCAGGTTTTGAGAACAAGGAAGTTCTCAATTTCAAAAGTTACCTGTATAGTTAAAAAATGAATCTGAGAAGCTGGAATGCTGATGTTTTCCATTATCAATAATATAGAGAGGAAGGAAATTTTTTCCAGTAGAGGCTGGCAAGGGAAGAGAGAGGAAGAAGCAAGAGTCAGAATTCTCACTTGTTAAACCACTCCCTGCATAGCTGAACCATAATGGAGGACATTGTGGGGAAAACATTCAAATAAATTTGGGGGGACATCTCAGAGTTTGACAGAGGGAGGATGGCTTAGTTTTTACACTTCCCAGGGTACAGGCAGAGAGTATTTTGTAAGCCCTGTGGCAAAGAGCTGTATTTAGCATAATAGTACAGAGAAAAATGATGGCGCCCAGAGAGTGGCTCAGAAATGTGTGAGAAAGGTGTCCAAGTGGGTAAACCAGAGGACAGCTTCAAAGGGCCCTGTACAATTAAGCATAGTGTAGGGAAGTCTGCTGCAATTCCTAGGCCTTTAGAGGTATCCCCCAAATTAGAAGAGGCTGAGGGTGGAATGAGTGAGTGGCCCACCATGAGAGGAACCTTATTATCCAAGGCTGTGGTCAGAACTGCAGAGCCTAGCATCATGCTCTAAAAGTTAGATTCAACCAGTTGCACTTCAGAAAATGCCAGCACAAGAGGCCCCGATTCAAGACATGATCAACCAGCTAACATCAGAGACCAGTGAAGGACACAGAGGAGAACATAATGATGTGAGCCCATCTCTCAATCTCTGTGAGATCATATAAGTCTTCTTATGTGTGTGTGTGTGTGTGTATGTTTTCATGATACGTATATATCATGACCAGCAGAGTGGGGACTGGAGAGAAAACACTACTTTCTCCTTGACAACCTGAGTTAACCAGAAAAATATTTTTTAAGAAGATCCTAAATTTCCTTTAGTGGGAAAGTTGAAAACTGTACCTCCACCAGTATTTTTCTTTTCTGGATAAACAGAGAGATTTGATAAATATTTAGAAAGTAAAAATAATTGATTAGATTGGGATGATGGAGAAGATAGAGGTTAAGATTTCTAACTAGCTTCATGATTGGCTGGATGGTGGAAGGACCAAAAGAGAGAATATAGAAGAAGTAGCATATTTAGGTAGGACGATGATGAGTTCAAACACGGACACATTGAGATTGACTGTCTATGGGACATCCAGACATCCAAATGGATATTAAGACTTAAAGCAAAGGTCTAGGCTATGATTATAGACATGATAGTAGTTAAATAGCTGTAATGAATAGTTGCCACCAAAGAGTACTTATTTTGTGGCAAACCTCATGTGAAGCACTTTGCAAATGTTGACCCAGATGATTATTACCAACAAAATCGTTACATTCAGGTTCAGAGGGGTCCAGTCTCCTACATAAAGTCAAACAGCTATTAAATAGTATAGCTTAAGCTTAAAGTCCACTTTTATTCCAAGCTCATGTTTTATGTAATACCTCCAGCCCTGAGAAGCCACTAAGAGCAGATGTGAGGAATGAGGGGACTGGTGGGACAAGGGTAAATACCTGTGAAGTACCAGCATTTAAGGTGTGGGGACAGGAATAGGTGGCAATGAAGGAGTCAAGAGGAAAAAAAGCCAAAAAAACCAAAGAAGAACCAGAAAAGTATACACCAAGATAATAGCCTTTTTCAAATCAGAGGTCAGAATCAAGGTTGTCAAATTCAGTAAAGAGAAACTGGGCAAGCCCAGCAGCAATAGATCCTAAGATAGAGATGGTGCGTCCTAGACTGAGCTTGAGAATGACTAGAGAACACAAGCAACCTACATGAGCAAGAATCCCAGACCTTCACTTTTTTACTTACCACGGGTATACCAGTGCCCCTCTCAGCTCCCGCCTATGGCTGAAGGAGGAGGAGGAAAAAGCCTGAGCTTGGTTAATGGATGGATGACTTGAAACAGGGGTAAAAGACAAAACTCGATGACAGCTGCACTACAGCTTCACCTGGGGATGGTTTGAGAGACAGTGGCAAGGAAATCTGCTCAAGAGACTGAGCTATAGATGATGCAGTTGGTGGAAGGAAAAGTGTTCCTAAGTTAGAATATGTATGGACTAATCAGCAGTGGTGAATGGCCTGATCAGCTAGCTGCTCTGGGACCTGAAAGGAGAAAGACTGAAACATCAAAACAAGGAGGCTTGAGGTAGAAGCATATGGATGGAAATATGAGAGTGAACACGAGTGCGAAGATCATTGTTATCATGTGTTAACACCCACCAGAGAGCTTCCATAATGGAAGAGCCTCTAAATAATGAAGTAGACAAAACTATTTGGCCAGCTAATATTAGACAGATTTTGCTAGCTGCCTCCCTAGTGCTGGCATGATGAGCACACAAACCAAGTGTCCATGGTAGCAAAGATGAAGGCAACACTTGAGTCAATGTGAACACCCACTTACAAGGCCCATTTAGTTATATCTGCCTCTAAACTCCCACCTTGCCAGCAACATAGACCAATACTGAGACCTCAAAATGTCCCTATATCTTGAAGAGACCAACCAGCCACTTCAAGACAGGCTGGCACTAAAATAATAGTTTCAAGTAGTAGGCCAGGAAAAAGACCATCAAATTCAGCAGAGAAAAATCAGGCTCCTTCTGTCCTAAAAGGGCCAGCAAGAATAGATGTCTATTCTAGGTCTGAGTTTGGTTGGCTCAACCAATACCACTATGTGGGACTTATACAATGCCTGGTCTTCAGGCATGGAATCCCACACAATATCCCATCTGATCAAGGAATACACCTTCCACTGAAGGAGGGGTTGATATGGGCCTGCGACCGCAGTTCTACCGGTCTTTTCACATACTGCACCACGTAGAAACTGCCAGCCTGATAGAGCAGTGGAATGGCCTACTAAAGACGTTGCTGATGGCCAGGTCAGACCTAATACCCTGAGAGATGGGGTACCATTCTTCACGATGCAGAATACGCATTAAATCAGAGTCTTTTGTATGGTGCTTTTCCTCCAGTAGGAAGTACACATGGGTCTATGAATCACTTACCATCACCTAATAAGCCACCTTGTGCTTCCTACCACTGTAACCCTGGGCTCTGCAGGACCAAATGTTTTGGTCTCCAAAGGAGGTTCAAACTACAGCTGCTATGTGTATGCTTTGGGATCCTTGTGTTCAGAGACCAGGAAGCAAGAAGAGGAATCACCATCTTCTTAAGGATAACTGGTCCCAATCAGCAACAGAAAGTAGGGTTGTTGTTACACAATGGGGACAGGGAGGAATGAAATATGTGTGAAGCTCAGGTGACCCAGTTGGGTGCCTTCTGGTACTCCTATGCTCAACTGCAACTGTGATTAGACGAGTGCAGTAATGCAGTCTGAGGAAGATATGGTTACCAGAGGCTCAGAGCCCTCAGAATGAAGGATTTGGTCATGCCACCAAGAAAGCAGAGGTGGCAGTTGAGAGTAAGGGGAATTTGAATGGAGAGTGGAAGAGGGAAACAAGTGCTAGTTGCAGCCCCAAGACTAACTGCAGCAATGGGGGCTTTAGTTTGTTCTGCTGACCTCTCTCTTCTGAGTTTCCTCTCAGAGCCCTGAAGGAGCTGCTGCTCCCTATGTATGTATAGAGAAGTGGATCTGGATAGCACAGGGTGTGGATTGTAGCAGACATGGAGATAAGCTGCCCAGATCCTCCTTGGAGAAAGTACCACCAGCTTCCAGGAGTATGGTAGCTGATAGCTTCCAGCTCTTAACTTCTTTAGGATCTGCCTAAGTCTTGAGCGAAGGACAAAACAGTCACCCAGACAATGACCGAACAAGCTCGTAGTACAAGGGCTTAGCCTTTTCTGTCCGAAGTGGCACTTCTCTAATGGTCAGTCTTTGCTCTAGGTCCCTCTGTTGGGCTGGCAGAGACTTTTGTCAGGTTTGTATTGAGGTCTGACAATTTCCTCACCCAATGCTGCCTCCTTCTTTTACTTTCGTAAGTGTTACTTCCCCATAAACCTTCTTTACTCCTAGCTCAGCTCACTGGCTGCTTCCCAGAGAACTCAGCAGACAAGAAGGGAGGTGGCCTCTCTTCGGTCTCCTTGCTTAAGCACCCATTAGACATTTGCCTGGAGGCCTGAGCTCTCTCTCAATCTGAATTCTTCTTGTGACTGAGTTTGTAACACAGGTCTACAATCTTCCTGGAGAAATGGACTCACACGTGCCAAGATAAGTCCCAAGGTCTAAACTGGGGAAGTAGAAGGAAGCTACTTGGCCCTGAGGACCCACCTTTGTTTTCCAAGTGAGGGTTACCTGGGAACCTTGTCCTGTAGGAGTTATTGGGCACTTACTTCCAGTTTTAGAGCTGATACTTTGATCATCATGTGTTTTATGTTTATTATCAACTGATTTAAGGGCTGAGGGAATAAATTAACTGGTATTCCAAAGCTCTAACAACAGACGAGTAAAATACTTGTCTCAGCTCTTCTGTGGTGTGTTATATCTTAGGAACTTTAGATTAGCTTGGATGGGTTTGGATCAAAATTCCTTTTAATTATTCAAGAGCAGTTAGCTTTTGGATCACTAGTGACAGGTGTCTCATCTGCACTGTTTCATGCTTAGCCCTGGGATTCCTTAGTGTTCTTATTTTCTTTCTCTGTCCATTTTCCCTCTTTCTCAGCTAACCAGGAGAAACTCCCAGTGAGAGAAAGTGTGAGCATGTTCTTTTCTAGTTCTCTTTTCTGCTCAGAAGGCCAGAAGCAATAGTCTTTCACTCTCATTCTCAATTTTATTTTCTCTTGAACAAAAATGTCTGCCCTCAATTTCCAATTTATGTAGAAACTTTCTCTATTATGCTTTCTCTAAAGTGATTCATACATCATCCAGAATGAAATAGTTTGAATACACTTAAGAATTAATTTTGAGCACAGATTTAAAGTGGATACTTGAAAAGTCCAAAATTCATTAGTTTATCCTCCCTCAAAGATCTTCATTATCCATACACTTGATTCACCAAATGTAAAACTTCTCTCCCTTTCCTTCAGATCTTCTCTCCATAGTCAACAGCAAATTCCTCCTTGGTTCTTCTGAAACATATGGTGGGGGAGGGTGAGGAGGAGGGAGAGAAAGAGCTTTGCTTCTGCATTCCAACCATCTGAAGAGCTTCTGCCTGGATCTTTCCCCAGCATAAAAAAATTCTACTTACATCTGTGTTCAAAAAATAGAAAATTGGGCTTCCCTGGTGGCGCAGTGGTTGAGAGTCCACCTGCCAATGCAGGGGACACGGGTTCGTGCCCTGGTCTGGGAAGATCCCACATGCTGCGGAGCGACTAGGCCCGTGAGCCATGGCTGCTGAGCCTGCATGTCTGGAGCCTGTGCTCCGCAACAGGAGAGGCCACAACAGTGAGAGGCCCACGTACTGCAAAAAAAAAAAAAAAAAAAAAGAGAAAATGTTCTGGAGTTGGAGAATTGGAGAAGCTTACTACAGAACATGCAGAGAGGAAACAAAGTGTAAAGTTGAGCAAGTTTTATTGAGTCTCATCACTCTAGAATCTGGTACCTAAATGAAACAAATATTTGTCTTTGTTTCTTTTCCACATTACAAAAGAAAAACAGACTAAATGAAAAAAACTTGTGAAGAAAAGCCCAAACTATGCATTATAATAATTTAATACCTGTTTTAAATTGTATGATTTTTATTTCCAAAGCTTACTAGCAAAAATTAATCATTTTTTTTAACTTGTTAGTTTTAATTTTTAGATTTTTTTAATTAACCTTCCTATTGATCTGTAACATACATATAGAAAATTGCATTGCAATATACATACAGAAACATATAGGAATATACAGAAACAGGTATAGCTCAAAGAATTTTCACAAAGTGAACACACCCAGAAAGTTGTCTCATGCCTGCTTCATTCACTATCCTCCTCGCCAAAGGAAAACCGCTATCCTGATTTCTAACATCATAGGTTGGTTTTGCCTATTTTAATATTTTATATAAATAAACTCATACTGTATGAATTCTTTTCTCTTTGGTATCTTTGGCTCGACATCATGTTTGTGATCTTTGTCTATGTTATTGCATGTAGCAGATAGTTTATTTTCAGTGCTAGATGTAATGGTAACAATTGTATATAATAATTGATTATATTACACTTATTTATTTCCAAATTTGTGATTTTACACTCTTCATATGTCTTTTGGTGTATATATATGGACACAGTCTTGGGTATATATCTAGGAATGTAATTTTTGTATAATTAGGTATGTGTATCAACTTTAGTAGATAATGAAAACCAGTTTTCCAACATGGTTGTACCAATTTACATTCTTACCATTAATAAAAGAGATATTCAGTTATTCTACAACTGAAAATTTTAGTCATTCTGGTGAGAACAGGAGAGTTTGGGGCAAAAAATATTGAAGTAAATAATGGCTGAATGTTTTTCAAATTTCATGAGAACTATAAGCTCACAAGTCTAAGAAATCTGGTATTTCCCAAGCAGCAGAAATGCAAGGAATATCACATGTAGGCCCATCATAATTAAGTTGCTAAAAAACAACAGGAAAATACTAAAAGCATCCATTCCCTGCAAAAAAAACACTTTAAAAACAGGAGAACAATAATAGGAACTACTGCTACATTCTCAAAAGAAACAATGAAAGCCAAAAGGGAGTGAGAAGACATCTTTAAAACGGTTAAAACCCCAGAATTCCATAAGCAGTGAAAAAATTCTTCAAAAATTAAGGTGGAACAAAGACATACTCAGACAAGTAAATTCTAAAAGAGTTTGTGGTCAGCAGGCCTACACTGTAATAAATATTACAGGAAGTTCTTTAGGGAGAAGCCAATGGTAGTAAATGGTAACTCGAATTTACACACAACATGAAAATTTCCCAGAAGGTAAACATGTAAGTAAGTCTAGAATAACTTTATGTTTCTCCTTGAACTGCTTTCAAAGATAACTGATGCATTAAAGCAATAATAATAATATATTCTAGAGTTTATATAAATATAGAAGATGCATGACAGCAATTGTACACAAAGGTGGGAAGGGAGCAAAATATATACTGTTATAAGTTCTTACTTTCTATGTGAAATGATATAATATTAATTCAAAATAAACTGCTATTAAATAAAGGTACAGATAGTAAATCTTAGATCAAACATTACAAATAAAAAAGAGGTATAATGAAAAAGCCAATATAAGATATAAAATGGTACAGAGTAATGACTGCTCCATTAATGAAAAAAAGGCAAGAAAATAGAGGAAAGGAATAAAGAAAAAATAAGAGAAATAAAAGACATACAGTAAAACTAGTAAACCTAAACTAAACAATATAAATAATGATATCCAATGTATGTGAACTAAACACTCCAACAAAAGGGCAGAAATCGTTAGACTGAATAAACAAACAAGACCCACCTACCTGCTATTTATAAAAGCTGCACTTTAAGTAAAAAAGACACACATGCTTTAAAAGTAAAAGAAAGAGAAAATATACACTATGCAAATGCTAATCATCAGAAAGCTGGAGTGGCTATAGTAATATGAGACAAAGTAGATTTCAGGCAAAGGAGAATTATCAGAAGGAAAGAGGAAATTTTCATAATGAGAAGAGTCAATTCATCAAAAATATGTAATAAACCTACATGTATGTACAACTAATTACAGAGCTTCAAAATGCGTGCAGCAAAAACTGATGAAACCAAAGGTAGAAATAGACAAATCCACAATTACATTTGATGATTTTAGCTCTATTTCCTAAGTAATTGATAGACAAAAAGACAAAATTTAATAAGGATGTAGAAGATTTAAACATTACTACCAACCACATTTGATAGTTATAAAACTTTAGACCACAAAATGCAGAAAAAACATTATTTTAAAGTGCCAGTGGAACATGAACCAAGGTTAGATTGTATTCTAGGTCAAATCTCAATAAATTCAAAACAAGTGAAACTATGTAGAGTATGTTTTCTGACAACAATGATATGAAATCACAAATCAATAACAGTAAAATTATCTGGAAAATGGCCAAACATTAAGCAACACATTTCAAGATAACTGAAGAGCTAAAATAAAAACTAATGAGGGAAATTAGAAAATGTTTCAATCTGAAGGATAATTAAAATACAACATATCAAAACTTGTGCAATGCAAGTTGCATTGAGAGAAATTTTACAATTTTAAATACTTGTATAAAGAAAAGAGAAAATATTTTAAAATAAACTTCTCTCTAAAGAAGGAAAAATAAAAGCAAATTAAACTCATTATAAATGGAAGGAAATAAAAAGATATCAGTGGACATTCATGGCATTAAAGATGGACAAACAACAGAGAAAATTAATGGAAAAAACCCACCTTGTAAAGGTCAATAAAATTGATAAATTAGCTAGGCTGTTCACAAAAAGAGAAAGAGAAAGAAGATACAAACTACCAATATTAGAAAGGGTTGAAAAATACAATAAAGGAATATTATATAAATAATTATATGCCAATACAGTTGACAACTTAAAGAGAATGACAAATTCCTTAAAATGTAAATAATCAAAACTAAAAGAGAAGAAACAGAAAACCTTAATAGCCTTGTAACTACTAAAAATTGAATTCATAATGAAACACCTTCATAATTAAACACACAAACACACACACACACAAGCTTAACTGGTGAATTCTCTCAACATTTATTTAAGAAATAACCTAATTCTACCATTACTTTCATAAAGTAGGAGAGGAGGGGACACTTCCTAATAATTCATTACTCATTCAGTTCAGCATTACTCTCTTTCCACAACCAAACAAAAATATTAAAACTAATATGATTCATTAATATACACTCAAAAATCTTAACAGAACATTAGCAAACCAAATCCAGCAAAATATAAAAAACAATGTAACATGACGAAGTAAGATTTATCAGAATAAAAGAGAAAAACCATATGATCTTCCTAATAGATGTGGGGAAAAACATCTGAAAGGATTCAACACCCAGACTTGTAATAGATGAAATCTCGCTCAACAATGGTAGATAGCATCTATAAAAAAATCTATAGCCAAGGTTACATTTAATGATGAAAGACTGAGCATTTTCCCTCTAATATTGGGAAAAAGGCAAGAAGGTCTGCTCTCTACCTCTATGCAAAACTTAATTAGGGTTCCTAGCCAGTACAACTACATGAAAAAATAAATAAATAAAAGGCAAACAAAATGGAAAGAAAGAAGTAAAACTATATTTACAGATGAGATAATCAGGTACATAGAAAATTCTAAGGAATCTATGAAAAAAGCTACTGGAACTTATGAGTGAATTTAACAGGATCACAAGATATAAGGTCAATAACAAACATTTTTTTTCCTATAATATTAATAAAAACTTGGAATATGTAGTAAAAAACAGTATCATTTACAGTATGTTAAAAGTCATAAAATGTTTATGATAAATTAACAAAATATATGCAAAATCTATTCATAAAAATGTATCGAGAAAAATTAAAGAGGATCTATATTAGTGAACAAATATGTCATGTTCATGTATCAAAAGGTTAAATATTATTCAGATTTCTATTTCTCCAAATGATCTATAGCTTCAATCCAATACCAATAAAAATCCCAGCTATCTTTTCTGTAAAAATGTCCAAGCTAATTCCAACATTTATACAAATGATCTAGACTAGCCAAAGTAATACAAAACAAGAACAAAACTGGAGGGCCTACACTACCTGTCTTTAAGTTTTCAATAAAATGACAATAATTTTATTAATACAAAGATAGACAAATTGGTTAGTGAAACACAATGGAGAGTCTAGATAAAGACCTACAATTATATGGCCTATGATTTTGTCATAGTCAACAAAGCAATGCAGTGGGGAAAGGAAAGACATTTCAACAACTGTCACTGAAATAGGATATCCATAAAAAAAAAACAACTCAACCCCTTTTTTTTACACCACACAAAAAATTTATTCAAGATATATCATTGCCCTAAAGATAAAAACCACAACTATAAAGCATATAGAAAAAATATTGGAAAATATCTTCAAGACTTTTGTCTTGGCAAAACTTTCTTAGATTGGTCTTAGTACTAACTGTAGAAGAAACAAAATTAATAAACAGGACCTCTTCAAAATTCAAAACTTTTGCTCATCAAAATTCACCATTAAGAAAAATAACAGGCAAGCCACAAACCAGGAAAAAATGTTTCAATACATATATTATAAAGGCCTTTTTTCAATAATATAAGACAACCCATTAAAATGGGTAAAATATTTCAACAGGCACTTCACAAAAAGAGATAGAAATAGCCAACAAACATGTAAAAAATATGCTCATCATTAGTCAATAGAGAAATGAAAATTAAATCCTAAATGAAATATTACCATAGGCTCCTAGTAGGGCTAAAATGAGAAAATATTTACAACACCAAATATTGGAGAGTCTGTAGAAAAAGAACTCTTACACATTACTGAAGGCAATGGGACAATGGTACTATCACTTTGAAAAAAGATTGGGCGGTTTCTTATATAGCAAAGCATATACCTACCCTATGACTCAGCAATTACACTTCTAGATATTTATCCAAGTGAAATGAAAACACATAACCACAAAAAGTCTTGTATGAAAATGTCATAGCAGCTTTATTCATAATAGCCAACTGAAAACAGCCCAAATGTCCATTACGGAGAGACTATATAAGCAAACTGTGGTATATTCATTTAATGGAATACTACTCAGCAATAAAAAACAAAGGACTGGTACGTAGACCAAAATGGCTGAATCTCAAAATTATGTGCTGAAGAAGACAAAGAGTACATACTGATATGTACTGGTGTGATTCCATTTACAGGAAACTAGAAGAAAAAATTAACACACGGTAAAAGAAATCTGAACAGTGATTGCCCCTGGCAAGTCAGACTTGACAGAGTGTGACAGGGGTGAACTTTCTGAAGTGACTGAAATATTCCACCTTTGATAGGGGAGTGGGTTACATGGGTATATGCACGTGTAAATACTTAAACTCACAATTTAAGATTGTACATTTTACCAGATGCTAATCATAACTTCATAAAAACAATGTAAACAAATCTCCTACATGATTGCAGGTTTACTATTTCTTCTTTTTTGTTTTTTCAACATTTGCTTTCTATTTTTTTCGAGGCTATGACAGTTAGGCTATATATATATATATATATACACATACACACACACACACACACACACATATGTGTATGTGTGTTACCGATGAATTAACTGTTTAATCATCATGAAATGTGCTTTATTTCTATCTTCTTACCCTAAAATAAAAAATAAAATCTATTTGTCTGTTTATTGCAATCATTCCTTTGGTTAGTGTTTATGTTTGTATTTTCCATTCTTTTACTTTTAACCCTTCTGTATTGTCATTTTAAAGGTATGTTTTATACAGAACATATAGTTTTTAAGTTCAGCCTCATAATCATATTTTATTAGGAAATATTTGGACTCTTTGCACTTGATGTAATTACTGATATATTTGGGTTTCAGTCTATACCTTACAATTTGTTTTCTACTAGCTTCATAAATTGTGTTCCCTTTTCCCTCCTTTCTTATTTTTTGGATTAATAATTCTTATTTTTTAATTTTCCCCTCTGTGAAACTGTAAAATTTTATAATTGTTCTATTTTCTTTGTCTTTTAATTATAATTTTTGGGTTGAGACATTTCAAGCATACAGTTGGTAGGTAAACTCAACCTATAAACTTTCTAAAATCTTAACATTTTGCTATATTTGATTTAAATCTTTGTTTTGAATTTTAAAGGTATACATACAGTTGAAGTCTCCTGTATTAATTCTCTTTTTAAGTATTTATTGTTGTGATACAGTTTACATAAAACTGAAATGATTGGGGAGTTTCTCTCTTACAAAGAATTATTTCAAACCTCACATACTTTCCAAGAATAGTTGTCTCTTTTCTTCAGTGAGGAATAAATATTTAAATTACACGATTGGGCTTCGCTGGTGGCGCAGTGGTTAAGATGCCGCCTGCAAATGCAGGGGACACAGGTTCGAGCCCTGGTCTGGGAAGATCTCACATTGCCACGGGGCAACTAAGTGCATGAGCCACAACTACTGAGCCTGAACTCTAGAGCCCGTGAGCCACAACTACTGAGCCCAGGTGCCACAACTACTGAAGCCTGCGCGCCTAGAGCCTGTGCTCCGCAACAAGAGAAGCTACTGCGATGAGAAGCCCATGCACCGCAACGAAAAGTAGCTCCTGCTCACTGCAACTAGAGAAAGCCCACGTACAGGAACAAAGACCCAATGCAGCCAAAAATAAATAAATAAATAAATAAATCACAGGATCTATTTCTCCCCACTGACTGTGCTTCATTTAGACATACTGCCTACTAAAAGGAAGGCAACAGAAAATGACTGTTTCAGTTATTAACATAGAAGGACATAGAACTAGCGCTGAGTGCTTTTTCTTTTCATTTCTTGCTTGCATCTTTTTATTGTCTCACCATTCTCTGTCAATTATTTCCTACTCCATAATGCTCCAGAGATACAACCATTTCCCTCTCAAAGAGACCTTTTTAAAAAGGAACAAAGGCTGAGGCAATAAACTGTCCAAAAATATGGTCCTCTTGTACATGAATTTTCAGTGTCCAAAGCCCCTTTACACAATCTTAGTGAACTCTCAAGACAACCCTGTGAGGTAGGCTGAGTAGATTTTATTCTCCCTATTTACACATGTGAAAATTGAGAGTTCTACAGAAATCCTTAACATCACAAGCCCACTAAATGAGGAAATTGGGACTGAAACAAAATTCTATAAAGCTCTTTCCACTGACCACATTTTAAGTGACCTTTTAAGAAAGCATCAAAGTGTGCCTCCCATGCTGCCCTCCTAAACCTAACTTAAACCTCTCCTAAGCCCAAGCCATAACAGGCTGCTACATCTTTCTCAGAGCTACCACCTGCTCCCACACCTACAGCACCTCTCCATCCTGTTCTTTGTTCTGGCACCCATACCACACACCTCTTCTGGTCCTCACCATTGCTTAACAGCCCAGCTTCTCATTCCCTTGGGGTTCTGTTTTTTGCTGGGTGACAGGATATAACTTGATAAATTGATAGCCAGGGCCTTTTCATTACCACCTTGTACCCAGAACACACACTGGCATTCTGAACACAGGGGAGACAACATCTTTAGTCAAGTCAGTAACCATGACAATGGACACTTTAGTGTCGAAAGAACAGAGATGAACACGAACACAGTTCAATCCCATTGGGTAAAAGACCCATTAGAAATAGTGGTCAAAGACATAGATTAAGTATACTCTGTGGACTTGGAGCCCCAAGGAAATGGAAAAGTTTCTGCTTCCCTACATCCTATATGGTTCCCTATATTGCAGGCTACTTGAAAAGCTGAATGCCAGCTGAATGGAATCTGTTTGATGATGCTGAACTTTCATTCTCCTCAACTTTCCTGATATCTCAAGGTTCCCAACCTGGGAAAGATATCACATCTTACTGTTTTTCCAGCCCTTAGTTCCACAGGTAATAGTTATTCCCATAAAGCAATGAGATTTCTCTCCACTCTTAGGCTGTCTATGTCTCTGGAGGTGTAATTTAATCCATGGTTAAAAAAAATGCTATAGAAAAAAATGTATAAATGAGTCATTGGCTCATAGAAGAAAAACCTTTTCAGCAACAACTAAGGGCAAAGGATAGGTTAAAAACAACAACAAGAATATGACCTCTGTGTAATGAATAAGCACATTTTTTTCTTTGACAGCTAGCTCTGAATCACATCCTTTGGTGTTAAAAGTTTCATTTCATACTGTGACAATAAACTGGAACTGATCTGAAGTTTCTTCTTCCAAAGGTTTTCCTATGCCTCAGCCTCAACCTTCAATTTGTCCTTTTTCCTATCCTTTTTGTCTCTTTATCCACTCTTCAGATTGTGAATTTCCTTTAGCAGGCTGTTTTCTACCAGGTCAGATTTTTGTTGAATACCCAAGAGACTGATGTAATTCTGATCAGTGCTGATGAATTGAGTAAAGTTACTAATCATTAAGTGAAAGTTACTCCAGACATAGGAGGAAGGGGATTGAGAGGAAAGATGAGGCAGGGGGCCTGTGAGAAGGCAATAGTTTTCTGACTCTTGAACTTGGTGGATTTCAGACAAAAAACAACTATATGCAAAACATGGATGTAATGGAATACATTAATTGCTGTCATCAGGATTTTAGATGCACTGGAGAGTTGCTGGAAGTCCTGACATGTAGAATTATGAGGAAAACCCTCTTAAGAAGAGGAGCTAAGCACTGATTATAAAAGGTACATGAAGGTCAGACCTCAGGGTAGTGCTACAGACAAGTGTCCACTGCACCTTTATCCCTGTCATCCATATCACAAATTTCTGGCTCTTTCATTATCCTGTCTTAAGGGACCACCAGGCCAGGGTGTCTGCCTCTTTACCACTTTTCTGCCTGTCTAACTTGCTAACTAAGGATCACATTGGTTGGTATAATGTAACAGCAACTATGATTTAAAACTCAATACTATGTAATTTTGTAAAATTATAAACTGTTGAGTTTTAAAATCATGGGCCCTCAGTTTGTTATCCACCCACCCTAGAATAATAGGTGAAATACTGTTGTATTTTCTATATAAATCTAAGGAGATTTTCCACTTTTTAAAGCACACATAGACGGTTTTTTTAAAAACTGACCATTATTTTAGTCCATAAAGCAAGTCTCAATAATTTCCAAGAATGAGTATAATATAGACCTCACACTCTAACCACTAATTCAAATAAGTTAAAAATCAGTGACAAAAAGAAAAAAAATGTAATAACCCACTTCTAAATAACAGCTAGGTTGGCAAAGATATAATAGAATTTAGAAAATAAGTAGAAGTAAAGGGAAATTACAATACTACATATGAAAAATTCTGGAATACAGCTAAAGCAGTATTTAGAGAGAAATTTATAGCTTTAATGTTAATGCTTATATTCAAAAATAAAAAACACTGAAAAGTAATGGGCTAACATACAACTTAAGAAGTCAAGAAGGAATGATAGAATAAAACCAAATGTATTAATACAGGAAGAGTTAATAAAAACATAAAGCAAAGAAGCCCTAAAGAAAGACCTCCACATTGTCCAGATTGGGTTCAGTTATTTTTCCTAATTCAGTTTACTTTGTTCTACAAGTCAGTTAAACTACCGGTGGATCACTTTTATTTTGTGATGGCTTGATTTTAGACTTCACAAAGATTGGTCTTTATAAGGTTTTTCCCTTAGCCTTAAGGTCAGTATTTTAGTCATGAGACATAATCGTTATGCCTAAAGAATGGTCATTCTGTGGTTTCAATGGAAAGTCCAAGCCTCTCTAGCTGGACTTAAACTCTAAACCTTGGTCTCCCCTGCACTGGAAAGGCTGAAATCTCTGCTCAGCACCATCAGCCTTAAAGCTGTTGTTTTTTCCCTTGTACTCTTTCCTTAAGCAAGCACAATTCAGGAGTCAGTCAGGGTTTGAGGAGAGTTGATTTGTAGATTTGGGGGATCCTCCCGCTGTGGCATATTAGTTTTCAGATTTCTTATCTGTTCTCTGTCTCCTCAGGTCACTTAAGACGCAGCCTCCTGTTTGAGCTCTTTCTCCTTAGCATCACATAGATTTGGAGTTACCCTTAGAAGAAAAGCCTTATAAATATGAATCTCACCCAGTGTAGTCCCCTTCAGTCAAGTGTCAAAGTCCTTTCAGTTTTTGATTACCTCTGGTCACTCTCCAGTGCTTTGTAACAGTTGATTTTTATATTTTGTGCAGAGTTTATCATCGTTATTGGCAGGAAGGTTAATCTGATGCAAACTACTACACCACTACTCCAACCTGTAATCAGTTCTTATGCTCAACATACTTAGAAAATGGTATACTTCCAATGGATTCTTAAATAAATTCAATATGTAAAATAACAATTCTACTCCAGCATATTTAATAATGGGGATACTTCAGACATTCTTCCAAACTTACATGTCTCTGTTGAAACTCAACAGATTTGAAACTGTTGTCCTTCAGAACTTTTCATCTACTACCTCTTGTATGAAATACTCCCCAAATTTTAAAAAACTATTCACCAGGCACTAAGTGTTTAATAGACATAATTTTTTTTCAACCCTCACTGCAACCTAAAAGGGAAATAGTATTTCAATGCTCATGTTATAGGTGAAGTCAGTTTAGAGAAAATATATGTACAATGTTACACATCTTAGAAATTAAGGAATCTGGGATTTGAACCAAGTATTCTGTATATACTCTTGGACATTATGCTACTGCCTCTTGGCATAACTCTCCAACCAAAAGTGATCTCTCTTTTCTTTAAATTCCCTCAGCACATTAAATCCTTTTGGCCATTAATCATACTCTGCTTCATTATTGAAGTGTGTTTCTATTCCTCTATGGGCCTTGAAGTCAGAAGCCATATCTGATTCATGACCTTCCACGAGAAATTGTAAAAGAGACTTGGATTCAAATCCCACTCTATCACTACTGGATGACCTTGTACAAAATCATATAACCTGCGCTTCCCTGGTGGCGCAGTGGTTGGGAGTCCACCTGACGATGCAGGGGACACGGTTCATGCCCCAGTCCGCGAGGATCCCACATGCCGCGGAGCAGCTGGGCCCATAAGCCATGGCCACTGGGCCTGCGCGTCCGGAGCCTGTGCTCCGCAACGGGAGAGGCCACAGCGGTGAGAGGCCCACGTACCGAAAAAATAAATAAATAAATAAATAAATCATATAACCTTTCCAACTTTTTTCCACTCATAGAGCAGAGACCATAGCACTACATATGTTTATTGTAAAAATTAAGTAAGATGATGTACTAGACTCACAGTAATCATCAATAAGTTGTAGCCATTATTATTAAAGTTCCTTGGAGGTGTTTTCTCATGTAACATCTTATTTAATCACCACAACCACAAAGTCGTTAGTATCTCCATTTTCCAAAAGAGAAAACTGATGCTTTACAGGGGCAGTACACTTTCAGTAACTGTTTCTGACTGAAGGACTCTCAGCATGGCCTTTAAATGCCTCTCCAGACACAGATTCTTGCACTAATAAGGAAACCTTGCCCACCTTCCCCCTTACATGGGGGCAAGGTGAAAGGTTGGGTAGCAGCTCTCAAATCAATCTTTGAAAGCGAAAGCAGTTGACCCTTTGCCAGCATTCTCTGATCTAATTGACTTCCCGCAGTGAAACCTTTATTTTGAAACAGGATTCCAGAGCCACCACTGGCTAAAAAGACAAAAATAATGTTGTTAACTCTGTTTATTTTGCTTGGGATAAAGTCTCCTGAACTCATAACAAATGTCCTCTTGTTAGCAAATGGAAAGGTATAATTAAGACAGCTTTTCCACCACTTTTAACGAGCTTTCAGTTTCCTCTGTACCTCACTTTCTCATTTTTTTAATGACATACCAATTTCCTCCTGCCCAGCACTCAGATACTTTAAGCAATAAAACAGAGAGCTTTGATTTTCATCTTAGTGTGAAGTTTTGGTATTAATTTATTCATCTGTGACCTGCTCCACACTCTTCTTGTGCTAAATGGCCTGTTAATCTTTAAAAATTAACAAGGTATCTCAGGCCAAAACATGAACGAGAAAAGGGAAAAAAATGAGAGGAGCTTAGGGAATGGAAAGGTTTCTGCTTAGGGTAGTGTGGAAACATTGATATTTTCATCCAGCTGCTTTCAACTTCAGCATCTTCTCGAAATACAGGCCCACAAGGAAGACTTTTTCCTGGTTTCCTGCAACCTCTCTCCAATTAAGATCCAAGTGTAACCCAGACTGCCCAAACTGGGAAGCTGGTTGGGGCCTGGCTGACGTAAATAGAGACTTTGCTCTGGGGCCATAGCAGCAGGAAGCTCTTGGAAGATGTGTAGGTGGTGAAGGGCAGAGAGAAGGGCCTTCATAAAGGCTGTAGAATCAGCCCAGCCCAGCCTGCTGCCTGCCATCTGGAGAGAGGCAGCCTTGGCAGATTGGGCAGCAAACAGCTTATTTATGAAAAGTTTTTTTTTTTTTTTTTTTAAATAACTTTGATAGCTCTTTAAGACTTTCAGAAATCCTGGAGCTGAGTACAAAGATTAGATTTGCACTCAGCAAAAAACTATGTACCTTGCTCTATATATGTCTCGCCTCTCCTTACCAAAAACCCCTGTTATGTACTGTGATTTGGAAACATGTGACCCGATTAAATCAGATGAACTGTTTCTAACACAAAATGCACTTGCTTCCACTTTAATCTGTGATTGCACTTTTGTTTCTCCTCTGCGTAAACAGCTTTTAAAATCATCGTCATAATTATGCTTCATTTTTAAAAAACTGAATTATTGAGATATAATTCACCTACTGTAAAATTTACCCATGTAAGGTGTACAATTAATAGTTTTAGGATATTTGGAAAGTTGTGCAAACACCACCATAATCTAAGTTTAGAACACTGTCTTCATCCTAAAAAACACCCCTCAATCCATTAGCAGCCACTCCCCATTTCCCACCCACCCTGCAATCCCAACCCTAGGCAACTACTAATCTCCCATCTCAATAGATTTGCTTATTCTGGACATTTCATATAAATTGAACCATATAATATATGGCTTTTTGTCACAGGCTTCTTTAAATTAGCATAATGTTTTCAAGGGTCACCCATGCTGTAGCATATATCAGTACTTCATTCCTTTTTTATAGTCAAATAATATTTCATTGTATGGATATAACCACATTTTATTTATCCATTCATCAGTTGATGGATATTTAGGTTTTTTTCTACTTTTTGGCTATTACAAATAATGCTGTTGTGAACACTCAAGTTTCTGTGTGGACATATGTTTTCAATTTTGGACGTAGTCAAATTGCTGAATCATTTGGTAACTGTTTAACATTTTAAGGAACAGCTTCTCTCACTTTACATTCACACCATCAAGGTGTGAGGGTTCTAATTTCTCTATATCTCCTCAAGACAAGACATTACTATTATCTTTGTGATGACAGTTATATTAATGTGTGTGAGGTGGTATCACTGTCGCTTTAATTTGTCTTTCCTTAATAGCTAATGAGCATTCTTTCATGTCTTCTTTGCTTAGATGCTTATTCAAATCCATTGCCCACTTTTTAATTGGGTTACTTGTCTTTTTATTACTGAATTATAAGAATTCTTTACACATTCTAGATATCAGTCCTTTATCAGATATGTAAGTTCCAAATATTTTCTCCCATTCTGTGAGTTGTCTTTTCATGTTCTTGATGGTATGATTTGCATCACATAAGTTTTCAATTTTGACAGGTTGAATTTACCTATTTTTTGTCACTTATGCTTTTGGTGTCATTTAACATTCAAGGTCATAGAGATTTATTCTTATATTTTCCTCCAAGAGTTTTATAGTTTTAATGCTAACATTTATGTCTATGATCCATTTTGAGTTAATTCTATACTTGCCAAGAAGGGGTCCAACTTCATTCTTTTGCATGTAGAAATCTAGTTGTCTCACCAATATTTGTTGAAAAGATTCTTCTTTCCTCACTGGATTGTTTTGGTACCCTTGTTGAAAATTAATCACTTATAAACAGAAGGGTTTATTTCTGTACTTTCGATCCATTCCATTGATCTACATATCATCTATCTTTATGCCAGTACTACACTGTCCTGAGTCCTGTAGCTATACACAAGTTTTGAAATCATAAAGTGTGCATCCTCCAACTTTGTTCTCCTTTTTCCATTTTGGCTATTCTGGGTGCCTTGAATTTCCATGTGAATCCTGGGATGAGTTTACCAATTTCTTCAGATAGGGAAGCTGAGATTTTTTACAGACATCATACTGAATTATGCAGGTCAATTTTAGGAGCACTGCCATTTTAACATTATTAGATCTTCTAATCCATGGACACAGGATGTCTTTCAATTTATTTAGATCTTTGAACTTTCTTCAATGATGTTTTGTAGTTTTTAGTACAAGTCTTGAACTTCTTTCCTTAAATTTACTAAGTATTTTCTTCCTTTTGATGCTATTATAAATGGAATTGTCTCATTAATTTCATTTTTGAATTGTTTATTCCTTCTGTATGGAAATACAATAGACTTTTGTATAATGATTCAGTATCTTGCAATCTTGCTGGACATGTTTCTTAGTTATAAAAGTTTTTTTAGTGAATTCCTTAGGATTTTTTCCATCTATGATCCCATCATCTACAGAGATGGTTTTATTTTTTCCTTTCCAGTCTAGACACCTTTCATTTCTTTTTCTTACCTGATTACCCTGACTAGAATCTCCAGTACAATGTTGAATAGAAGTGGTAAGAGCAGACTTCTCTTGTTCCTGATCTTTGTTGTGTATCTTTCATAGAGGCCCTTTATCGGTGAAGAAGTTCCCTTCCACCCCTACTTTTTTGAGTGATTTTACAAGGAGGGTGCTGTCTTTTGTCAAAGGCTTTGTCTGCATCTATTGAGGTGACCATGTGGTTTTCATCTTTTTTTCCATCAATATGATGTATGTCACTGATTTTTGTATTCCTGGAATAAATCATGGTGTATAGTCCTTTTTGAATGATGCTAGATTTGGTTTGCTAGTATTTTGTTGGAGATAATTGAACCCATATTCATAAGGGATATCTGTCTACAATTTTATGTTTTCATTATATCTTTGCATATTTTTAGTATCAGGGCAATACTGACCTCATAAAATGAGTTAGGAAGTATTCCCTCCTCTCCTGTTTTTCTACGAATTTATGAACAGTTGTATTAATTCTTCTTTGAATGCTTGATAGAATTCACCAGCAAAATGAATATGGGCCTGGGCTCTTCCTTCTGGGAAGTTTTAAAATTACTAATTAAATATCTTCATTTTTTATAGATCTGTTCACATTTTCTATTTCTTCTTGAGTCAGTTTTGGTAATGTGTGTTCTTCTAAGAATTTTCCATTTCTTCTAAGTTATCTAGTTCATTGGCATACATTTATTCATAGTACACCATTATAATCCTTTTCAATCTTTAAGGCTGGTCGTGATGTCCCTTCTTTCATTCCAGATTTTAGTAATTTGTTTCTTTTTTTTCTGGGTCAATTTAGCTAAGTATCTGCCAATTTTGTTGATCTTTTTAAAGAAAACCCTTTTGTTGATTTTCTCTATTGTTTTTATATTATGTATTATGCTCTACTTTTAATATTAGTACCCTTTAGTTTAAAACATACACTCACACCTAGCCACTTTCAACTCCTATCCCAGCTGTCCTCTTCATTGATATCCTGTACTCCATGTCACCCAGGCTGATGTCACTTGAAGAAATGTGGGTTACACTAGCAGTCATGTCCCATTACTGTCAGTCTCTCAAAACAACCACACAGCCCATCTGCACTAAACAAAAGAAAAGAAAGAACTAAGGGAGAATTGGGGAAGACAGACTCACCACTTTTTTTGGTGGCTTTTGTTCCATGACTTTCAGAATTGCTTCCTGTGTCTTGTTCCTTAACTTTATACCTGACACCACTTGTTTGATAAACTGATTCAGCTGTTGTCCAACACTGGGAATGCCAAATACCTGGCATGCATACCACCTCTGTCCCTTGCCCATGGAAGATACTGATAATCTTATCATTTTTTCTAAACTCAGATGTGGCCTTACAGTTCTCAACACAGGGAGATTCCACATAACCACTACCAACACCTATGGCGCAGTGATTGTAATCCTAGGCATTTATACAATATAAATACATATATATGTTAACCAAAGACATATACTAGAATTATCACATCAACATTATTTGTAATAGCCCCACAGAGAAAACTACCAAATACTCATCAACAGTAGATTTAATACATCAGTGTGGTATCTTTACAAAATGGGCTACTATACAGCAATGAGAATGAACACTCTACAACTACTTTGGACAATATAAATGATGCTTACTAACATAACACTGAACCAAAGAAACCAAACATGAAATAATACATATTGTAGGATTCCATTCATAGATTAAAACCAAGCAAAACAAATCTATGCTATTAGAAGCCAGGATAATTGTTACCCTTGGGAGGAAACTGGGAAGAATCACGAAGAAGAATTTTCCACCTGGAGGATGGAAAATTTCTCTTTCTTGATATGATGCTCAGTGTCACGCAGAGTGTACTGAGTTTGTGAAAAATCTTCATCCTGCAGCCTTGACGTAAGTATTTCTCTGTATGTGTATATATTTAATAACACATTTTTAACAGTTTGGTTTACTCATCTCCCTAAGCAGATAGTGAACTTCTCCAGTTTTCAGAACTATGTTGTTATTTCATTGAATCTCCTTCGGATTTAGGCCAGTGATGGAAACATAACAGAAACGTGTTTGCTTTACTTATTTGCTATTCCTGCTCTACATTTCAAGTATTCCAGTCCCACTTCTTGGTATCTGGCCTGTATCTGATTCTGTAATTATCCTTTATCCACAAGGTACAATATTTCTGGAAAATTTTGTAACTTATTCCAACCCAGGCTAACTCCATGGTGTCCCTACTCACATTCTGGTTCCGATTTTTGATACCTCAACTTTCTCCCTTTGCTGCCAGACATTGATAAACTGTGGGGGTAGGACTACTCCCTGGGAACCTAGATTGGACAAATCAATTTAGAATACATGAAAGAAGAAAATTCATTGGCACAGGAACTTGTGATGTATCTAGAAATCATACCAGTCACATGCTGTTCAGCCCCATAACAGAAAATTTTTTAAGTACTCTTAAATGCTACAGATATTGCCATTCACATGAGTAGCAGGACCACTCTCAGTAGCTTTTGAAATGGGGCTTCAATGTCTATGAGTGTTATGCATTCCCTTGGAGGTTGATATAATTATACCTAAGTTTAGAACAAGCTCAGAGAGGTCAGTTTGGTCAGGTAATATAGACTGAATTATGTTGTGATGACAAACAACCCCCAAATCTCACTGACTTATAACAACCATTTGTTTTTGCTCAAACTATATCCATTGTAGACCATCTATAGCTCTGCTCCACCCATCTTCTGCCTAGGACACAGGCTGAAGGAATGATATTTTTCAGGGACATTCCTAGTCTTGTGGTAGAAAGAAAAGAGAATATTGTGTTATAGCTCTTACACTTTTTTTCTCAGAAATGGCACACATCACTTCTGCTCATATTTAAGTGGCCAGAGCAAGCAACATAACCAAACCTAACACCAACAGGGAAAGGATATATCATCCTTACACATGGGAAAACAGTATTTATAATAATAACAACCTACCACAGCAGTAAAGCTGAAAGGAAGACAGGGATGTGATCGCTCCCTCCGTTAGTTTATAAACAAATGGGAATAATAATTCACATTTCATATTTTTATACTCTCAATTTAAGCTCTGGTATTTTTAGCCTGAACAATTAGGGTGAGAACAAAGACTAGACATTAGTTCAAAAGAAACCATCTTTGCTGCAACCTTCCCTTGACCTTTTCAGAGTCATCCTTCCCACACCCCCACATAATGTGGAAAGATGGAGGCAGGTGTCTTCCTCAAACCATCTGGTTGATGCAAATGGGAATGTGTTCATTGATGTACCTGGTTCCATTTATAGAACTATCCTCATCTAGCACAGGTATGCTGTCTGAAGAATAAGAATGATATGATAATAGAAGACAGACCATCCTAGACTCTGCCCTCCACTTACAGAATGAATGAGACAGTTACTATTTTCTGAAATTGTCTAAAGGTTTCCTTTGGGAAAAAATAGTGGGGAGGGAGGGATGACTAGAAAGAGCACAAAGGATTTTTGGAACAATAAATGTACTCTCTATGATATTATAATGGTGGATATAGGTTAGCATACATTTGTCCAAACTCAGAAATTACAACACCAAGAGTGAACCCTAATGTACAACATGGACCCAGGTTAATAATGATGTTTTAATATTGGTTCATCAACTATAACAAACGTGTACCACTCTGGTAGGAGGGTGGGTGTTGACAATGGGGGAGGCTATACATGTGTGGAGGTAGGGGGCACGTGGGAGATCTCTCTACCACCTGCTCAATACTGCTGTGAACCTAAAACTGCTATAAAAAATAAAGTCTATTAAAAAAATATGGAAACCTTCCTAATTCTTGAAAAGCCTGAACAGAAGACCACAAAATGCCTAGAGACATGCTCCCTAAGTCAGAGAGTGGCTTTTGCCAACAAGGCAGGAGTCCCCTGATCTGTCATAACAGAACTGGTCAGTACTGCATCCTCTAGGGAGTACTACAGAATGTAGATCACCAGACAGATAAGCATAGTTCAACACAGAGAACTTCTTAGTTGGTTGGAGTAAATGAATTGAGCTACCACTGTTCTAACTAAACAGATCAGGCTCTACCTCAAAGCTGCAGAAACAGCCAGGTGTCTAGGCTGAAGGGTGCTGAGTGAATCAGTTGGATTTCATTTCCCCTTTGATTCCAAGCACAGGAAAGGTCTGTCACTGCTGGTCACCGTTTGTGGAAAAGAAAGAGAGGGTGGGGGTTGAAGAAGGAAAAAGGAGGCAATGCAGCACAAAGCCCATCCTTAAATTCCTCTGAAAGGAGGGTGGCGAATGAAGAGACGAGGACGAGGGGGAAAATTATAAAAACAAATGTGTGCCCAAGATCCATCTGGAAGCCAGATACTCAGTGTGTGGGCAAAAACTCTCTTCTGTTCCAGGTGCTGTCTCTGGTGGCTGTGTGGCTCAGTCTGCCCCTCCCTTTCCCCAAACCACAAGCCATTCCCACTCCTCTGCAACTCCTCCAAGACACATAGCTTAATGTCTGAAAAAAATATTCTATGAAAACCAACTAATATCATTATTTTCCCTACCTATTGTCTCATGAAGAGGATTATAGATGATATAATCATGAGCTGTTGGAATGTGAAGGGACTTTAGAGAGTAGCAGTCATAGAAGAAAAAGGGATAATGACAGATGTGACTTTCAATTCTGACTCCCATTCATGAGCTAAGTAAACAAGTTACTTAAATTCTCCAAAACTCAGTTTTCCTAATTTGTAAAATGGTGACGAAAACAATATCATCCTTATTCTTTCTTCATTCATTCATCTATCTGTTCATTTAACATACATCTATATAGCGTTTACTACATACCAGATACCATGCTATGAGGTAGGCATATGGTAGAGAACCAAGGTATGGGTCTTGGCTTCACATAGCTCTTGGCTTCATGAAGTGTACAGTGTCTCTGCTGGGGAGGACAAACATCAACAATCACATGAATAAATAAATATATGTGACATGAAGTCAAAAGGATCTCTGGGGTAGCAGCATTTGGGCTGAGACTATGAAGGATTAGTAGGAATTAATGGAGTGAAGTAGAGTAGGAATATGGCAATGTGACATTTTTGGCAGAGGGAACAATCTGTTTGATGGTGCTGAGGAACGAATGAGCTTCCATAAACAAACAAACAAAAAAACAGTATGAAGAACATGAACAAAATGAAAATAGCACAGCCAGGTAGAGCTCAAAGGAAGAAAGGATGGGTAGCCCTGTGGACCATTTAATGGATTTTGAGCATTACCTGAAGTAAATAGGGAAGCCAGAAAAGGGTTTTAAGCAGAGGAATGATTATTAAATTATGTGTGTAAAACATCACTTTAACAGCTATTTCATAAAATTTTTTTATGAAAAAGCACACAGAAAGTGTGTTTCTGAAAAAAACACACAAATAGTCTCATTTCTTCATTTTTAAGATGAGGAGTCATAAAACCTCAGAATGGCCGAAGAGAATAAGAGTATGATCATGCTGAGTCCTGAAATAAACTGTTTACTTGGATTGATTTTAAACAAGAAATCTACTGGGGTTTAAATAATTGATGGTGTTTGAGAAGAGATTATCTATTTGACTTTGAATCCAGGAATATTCTCTTGGAATGGCCCAGGGGTGATGGCATTAAATCCATGGAGAAAATATAATCCTTACATAGGGCATTACCTTGTAGGCAGTTTACCAAAAAACCCACAAGATACCCAGCTAAATTTGAATTTCAGATAAACAACACTCTTTTAGTATAAGTATGTCCCAAATATTGCATGGAACATACTTACACTCAAAAAAAATTGTTGTTTATCTGAAATTCAAATTGGGCATCCTGTAATTTTATTTGCTGAATCTGGCAACCCTAGAGTCTATAGGGAGCATCAGTCACATCACTCATAACATTACTTGCTGGTTTTCAACTTTTAGAATTGCTCTATGGATGAAATACCAAATACTCAATATTCACAGATCAGAATGTAAATTTTAAGAACTTTTCACTGTAAAAGAAAAGGCATATGGAGTGGAGGGTGAGTGAAATGGATGAAGGGTTTTTTTTTAAAATAAAGAAAGGCATACAAGACAGAAGATGGGGGACAGAGGAGAGTGAAGAAAGGTAGAGGTGCGGTAAGGGCATTGATGTCTTTATCTTAGGTAGAGTGCAGTTGAGTTATTGGTAAAAGTTGATGTGTATTGCATGATCCATCTATTTCAGTATTCTTTGTGCCAGAAAAAGTTGTAAGAGATTTTATTTATCATAGTTAACTTAAAGCATAGATACCTTATTGCTTCTGAGTGGCCTTTTATTTCATGTACTTTCAAAGCCTGGTTTGTACCACCTTAAGAAAGGAGAAGTACCCCCAACTTTATTAACTGCTATATAAAATAGTTCGCTAAAAGTCATCTTTATCCAGTACGGTTGGGACCAGTAGTTAATGTGTTGGTCAAAAAAGCCAGTTAAAGTGAGAAAACATAAAAAATGATATACACATACCTTATGCATTTTGTTATAATTTAAAACATGTGAATGACTATTTATGTGTCAATCTTTTGATGCAGGGCCAAGACCTTTACTTTGAGTATGAATCCCTGAGTATGAGTTCTGTGTCACCAAAAAGCAACATCTCTCATTTCCATTTATAGTTTCTATAAAATGTAATGAGAATTTAAGTACACTTTTAAAGCAATCTGAGTGCAGAAAACTTCTGTGTTTTTACAAAAATTTCCCCCATCTTCCACACTGCTGTCTTGCCTATAGCAGTTTTTTAAATGATTTTACTGAATCTTTCCAAAGCATTTAATGCAATTTCTTGTAGAAAAACAAAAAAAAAAACCTTCTTTTTGCATTCATGTTCCACTGATTTTAATACTCTTTCATCACATTATAAAATTATATAACCAATAAGATAGGGATATATTGGGCCAATTTTTATAGTAGCATAGAAAAATCTACTACTACTTCTTTTTCTTTCTTTCTTTGAACTGAGGTGAAACTCACATTTTGCCTCCAAGGCAGTGGAAATAAAACAGTCAAATTATTTTGGCAATTAAGTCTTCTTAGAGGCCATACTACTGGGAGGTAAGAAAAGAGATTAAACAATTCTGAAGGCCAATTTCACTCAAAGTTTGCACCATGATATGTGTACTGATGTCATTATTCAGTTTCTCAAAATGTGACTTTTTTTTTTAATACAGCTGGTTCTCATTAGTTACCCATTTCATACACATCAGTGTATACATGTCAATCCCCAACTCCCAATTCATCACACACACACCCTCACCACCCACTTTCCCCCTTGGTGTCCATACGTTTGTTCACTACATCTGTGTCTCAATTTCTGCCCTGAAATCCGGTTCATCTGTACCATTTTTCTAGGTTCCACATATATGCGTTAATATACAGTATTTGTTTTTCTCTTTCTGACTTACTTCACTCCGTATGACAGTCTCTAGATCCATCCACATCTCTACAAATGACCCAATTTCATTCCTTTTTATGGCTGAGTAATATTCCATTGTGTGTGTGTATATATATATATATATATATATATATATATACCACATCTTCTTTACCTATTTGTCTGTCGATGGTCATTTAGGTTGCTTCCATGTCCTGGCTATTGTAAATAGTGTTGCAATGAACATTAGGGTGCATGTGTCTTTTTGAATTATGGTTCTCTCTGGGTATATGCCCAGCAGTGGGATTGCTGGATCATATGGTAATTCTATTTTTAGTTTTTAAAGAAACTTCCATACTGTTCTCCATAGTGGCTGTATCAATTTACATTCCCACCAACAGTCCAAGAGGGTTCTCTTTTCTCCACGCCCCTCCAGCATTTGTTGTTTGTAGATTTTCTGATGATACCCATTCAAACTGGTGTGAGGTGATACCTCATTGTAGTTTTGATTTGCATTTCTCTAATAATTAGTGATGTTGAGCAGCTTTTCATGGGTATCTTGGCCATCTGTATGTCTTCTTTGGAGAAATGTCCATTTAGGTCTTCTGCCAATTTTTGGATTGGGTTGTTTGTTTCTTTAATATTGAGCTGCATGAGCTGTTTATATATTTTGGAGATTAATCCTTTGTCCGTTGATTCATTTGCAAATACTTTCTCCCATTCTGAGGGTTGTCTTTTTGTCTTGTTTGTAGTTTCCTTTGCTATGCAAAAGCTTTTAAGTTTCATTAGGTCCCATTTGTTTATTTTTGTTTTTATTTCCATTTTTTATTTTCCTAAAATTGTGGTGCTTCCATGGAAAAATTTTATATTTCTCTTAGCTTGATTATTTCTTCACCTCCTTAAGGGTGGCATATGGGAAAGAGGAATAACCAATTTTTTCAGAGCCTAAGAAAGTTCCTAGGAAGGTAAGTGGCAGGTTATACTGTGGCTGAATTTTCAGAAAACTTACTGTATTCTCAATTCCTTCAAGAAATCTATTTTCATGAATGTGTAATCTTACTTTCCAGGCTATATCCAGCCGGAATGCTACAATAGAGACACAGTCACATTAATGAAAAAATGCTTCTATTTAGTTTTCTTCACAGAACTGTAGCAATCCTTGCCTTATCCTTCTAAACCAAGAGGGTCCATGTCTCAAGCATAAAATTCCTTTTTGTGTCTAGAATTAAATTCAGTTTCATAAACCAGCTTATAGTCCCAATTTTTCTTATCCACAAATATAATGTTTTCCATTAATTTCTAGAACTGAAGGTTAAATTGTAAATTGGGCTGTTTTCCTTATGAATAATTTTCAGTAAAGCCAAATTTTTGCAAGTAACTGGTTTTTTTTAAGATTCTTATATGGATTTTCTGTTTTAAAATGTTCCTTTAAACCGAGAAAAGAGATCCATTGTTGGAATGATGGATTTTGCTTTTTGTTAAAAAAGACAGAGCGCTCAGGGTGGGGTCTGGTCATTTCCTGCCCCAAAACACAACTGTAAAGATCAGTCATGTTAAAGGCCTAAACAACCTGACAAGATCCCTTTAAAGGCAATAGCAAATAAAGGTGATTCCCAACAGGGAGCTTAGGGAGAGGTAGCTGGGTTTAATTCTCCCTTAATGAAGAGGCAGTTTCTCCTACTGGTAACACTGCCTCAATACAGGAGCCATCAGAGCAGGCCAGGACACTCCTCAGGAAAGCATGTTTCCCTGGCTAAAATGAATGGACCTTGGTACAGACTTAAAGCACTCCAAGTCTGTTGAAATCCTACCCTTTCTTACAAACTCAGATTAAAGGCTACCTCTTTCCTTGACTGAACAAGTCTGAATTGACTTTCCTTTTCTGAAATCCCACTGTATTTGCTTCTATTTATTTTAATTCAATTAGATTGTACTTTAATTTTATTTTTAACCAATCTGACCTCCCCAGTAGATTATAAGCAATTTGAGGAAAGGATCCTGTCTCATTTGTTATTGTAACTCCAAGGCATTATGCTAGGAACAAAGGATATAGGATAAGACCTAGATGCATTAATTCTTGAGATCATAGTCTAATGGAGGAGAGTAAAATCTCTACATAAATGTTTGAAATGCAATTTGCTAATGGTTATGTTACAAGGCAATATGGAAACAAAGAGGAGGGAAGAAACTGATTTTGTTTTGAGAGTTAGTATTCAAAAAATAGTATTACACACATGAGTGTGTGTGCACACACTATCTCAGCTAAACTAACTGCATGAACTTCCAATCCTGAGATGCACCTATATATACATAGAAGCTTGGGGTCTGCAGCTGACATATTTTTGAATTGTCTGAAGAGCCCTCTACTATCCTTCTCTGGAAAGTAACACTTAACTCCCACTTCAGGCCATATTTCTAACTCTCTGACCCCATCCCTTAGCCATCCCTCAGGCAACTGGCTGAGGGGAAGGATCTACCTCAAGGTGGACCAATCCAACATGGAGTACTGAATGTTGTGGTGCACTGTATCCATCATACCTACCAACACTTCTCATCTTATGCTACTCTGGGTACACCCATAACATGCATAGGTCTTTAAACCTGTGCTGAATAAAAAGTTACATCCTGGCAATGAACTTTGTTAAATAAATCAATGGGATCAATATCAAAAATTTACTGAACCCACATACTTATGGTCAATCAATCTATGACAAAGGAAGCAAGAATATACAATGGAGAAAAGATGGTCTCTTCAACAAGTGCTGCTGGGAAAACTGGACAGCTACACGTAAAAGAATGAAATTAGAACATTCTCTAACACATTTTATTTGTAAAAATAAACTAAAGATGGATTAAAGACCTAAATGTAAGACCAGAAACCATAAAACTCTTAAAGGAAAACATAGGCAGAACATTCTATGACATAAATCACAGCAAGATCCTTTTTGACCCACCTCCTAGAGAAATGGAAATAAAGCAAAAATTTAAAAATGGGACCTAATTAAACTTAAAAGCTTTTGCATAGCAAAGGAAACCACTGACAAAACGACAAGACAACCTGCTGAATGGGAAAAAATACTTGCAAATAATATGACAAATAAGGGTATAATATCTAAAATATATACACAGTTCATACAGCTCAACATCAAAAAAACACAAACAACCCGATTAAAACATGGGCAGAAGACCAGAATAGATATTTTTTCAAAGAGGATATGCCGATGGCCAACAGGCACATGAAAAGATGCTCAACATTGCTAATCATCAGGGAAATATAAATCAAAACCACAATGAGGTATCACTGCACACCTGTCAGAATGGCTATCATCAAAAAGAACACAAATAACAAATATTGGTGAGAATGTGGAGAAAATGGGTTGGTGCAGCCACTGTAGAAAATAGTATGGAGGTTTCTCAAAAAACTAAAAATAGAACTACCATATGACCCAGCAATTCCACCCCTGGGTATATATCCAAAAAAACCAAAAACACTAATTTGAAAAGATACATGTACCCCGATTTGGTTCATAGCAGCATTCTTTACAATTGCCAAGAAATGGAAGCAACCTAAGTGTCCATTCACAGATGAACGGATAAATAAAATGTGGTGTATATATATTATATATAATATATATATTATTTATAAATAAATACACACACACATATACATACAATGGAATACTACTGAGTCATAAAAAGGAATGAAATTTTGCCATTTGCAGCAACATGGATGGACTGGGAGGGTATTATGGTAAGTGAAATAAGTCAGACGGAGAAAGACAAATACTGTATGATATCACTTATATGTGGAGTCTAAAAATTAAAACAAATGAATTTAACAAAACAGAAACAGACTCACAGATACAGAGAACAAACTAGTAGTTAGCAGTGGGGAGAGGGAAGGGGGAGGGGCAATGGAGGGGGAGGGGGTTAAGAGGTACAAACTATTATGTATAAAATAAGCTACAAGGATATATTGTACCACACAGGGAATATAACCAATATTTTATTATTACTATAATATACAGCCAATATTTTATTTTATAACTATAAGTGGAGTATAACCTTTAGAAAGTGAATCACTATACTGTACACCTGTAATAACTTACATAATACAGTACGTCAACTATACGTCAATTAAAAAAAGTGAAAAAAACAAAAAAACCCACAAAACTTTACTGGGAAAAGTCCTTATTGAATACTTATTTATCAGTGGCTGTCAATCAGTCAATAAAGGATAAGTGAGATATAGTCCCTTCCAGCCTGGACAGTCATGTAGAGAAATAATTACAGTACATGGAAAGCTAGCAGGCAATAGCAGCAGAGAGAAGGTCTAGCTCTGTTTAGGTTCTGATCCTCTGGCTTTATGCTGCTCTGAGTTTTGCTGATCTCCTAGGCACAATCACAAACCAGGAAAACGTTTTAAACAAGATTTTGGTGTTTTCCCCCCTCATCGAAATGTAGTAAAAGAAATCTGCTTAATGTGAGTTCAGGTTAGATTCCACAGTCAAATGTATTGTAACCTTTCTCTGTTTTTTTCTCTTCATTTTGGGTTACTGAGCATAAGCTAAATAACTCGTCTGTTCTTTTAGTCTGGAAACCAAGTCCTTGTGGGTTGCCAGTCCTAAGGGACAGATCTCCAACATGGAAACTCTTGAAGGGGGTGGTATCACTCACTGAGGGGTCCCCAGTTGGGAAACTCAGGGATGACAGAATCTTTTTCTGGTTTTTATTCCTCCATTTGCCCTGTTTTATTGCCCTGTTTTATGCCTCACTGAGGCAGCTGGGGTATGTGTGTAAGCAGCTAACAGGGGCAAAAGCTGGCACTGAAAGGAACTACTTCCAGGGAGGAGATCCTGTTTCCACCATTACCACTTTCCTAGGATTTATTCAGCACCCAGGCTCCAGAAAGATTTATGAGCTGCTCAAGACATTTATGTTTGCTTACTGCTGATCATTAGAAATTCAAGGATGAGAACTGGATTGTTAGCAGTCAGGGAGCCCTCTGTTCCAGGCCCGTGGGCTCTACACCCCACTTAGGTTTATCTCTCTATGCCTGCCTTCACAGCTTCCCCTGAGGCACATGCCACAGATTTCCTCCTGGGCTTTACCGTACTTGAATTGGCCAAAATTTAGTAAATGTGCAACAGATTGTAAGAGCTAGAAAATAAACCACATAACCTGTAATAAGAACTCATATTTGTGAAGTAGTTTACAGTTTACGAGGTACATTCACATACATTATCACCTAGTTTCTTGGTTCATTCAACCACTCATACATTCCTATACCATATACTTACCAGACACCAAATGTGTACCAAGAATTGAGTCTTGCCCTTATATTTTACCGAATAGAGAATACTGTTTAATTTCTGTGGACCAGTGTTCAATTCTGTGAAATCTATTTATTTAACGTTTTTGAAACACCTAGGCTGTGCAAGGCATTATGTCTGGTATTACGAGTAGTATGTGTAGAAAATATCAAAATCAATAAGTTGGGATAAAGATAATAAAGATACGATTTAGTGAAGGAAACAGATGTTACACAAACAAAACGAAGATATGCAATGGGGTCGGGAGAAAGAATGGGATTAAATAAGGAATCCCAGCTCTTAGGTTTCAAACTGGAACAAAGCCTGATGTTGAGGCGTGGCGGGACTCTTTCCTATTCTGACTAGGAAGCACAGTCAGCATTAATCCCATCCAAGTCTAGTGGAAATGGGGTTATGCAAAAGAGCTTCTTTTAGTATGAAGTGTTGGAGTAGAATAATGGTTTTAAAAACTGTACTCCATGGAACGCATAGGTACTTTGTTTTGCTGCTACTACATACTAGAGCAGCTTTGCTTTTTTCCTTTATTCACTTTGAACTTCAGCAGTAAGCTTTAATTTGAATAAAGGGTTCTAAAGTTAAAAAAGAAAGAAAATAGGGCTTCCCTGGTGGCGCAGTGGTTGAGAGTCTGCCTGCCGATGCAGGGGACACGTGGTCGTGCCCCGGAGCGGCCAGGCCCGTGAGCCATGGCCGCTGAGCCTACGCGGCCCGCGTACTGGAAAAAAAAAAAAAAAAAGAAAGAAAATAAATAAAAAAAAAACTGTTGGAAAAGCGACCCTCTAACATCCTGTGATTCTGTTTGTTACTAGTACATTAGCACATCCTTGTAATATTTAAATTTTAACAAGAAAAAAATGATTTCAGACATCACGCTAGAGAAGATATGGGGTGGGGGAAGGGGGTTGCTGAAAACTTCAAATCCCTTCCTCTGAACAACCAGCCTTGCGGCCCACGTTTATTCAATCCTGACTCCAATTTTACACACTTAACAATTTTTAATGGTATCAAGATATATTAAGATATACCTTACCTTAGGTCAGGATAGAACTTTAACTTCTCTTAATTCTCAAAGTTCCTTACATCCCCTACTCTACTTAAGACACTGAGAAATTTTGGAAAGCACAAACTCCTGCCCCAGTCATTTAGACACGCCCCGTTTCAGCATTTCCGCATCCGGGAACCCAGAAACCTAAGACTCATGGGAGGGCGGGGCGTTCCCAAGATGGCAGTCCGCGGGCCGGGAGCTTTTAAAAGTGCGGGCCCGAGCTGTGCTCCAAGCGAGGTGCCCGCAAGAGGCTTGCCGTTAGAAGCCGTGTCTGGGACATCCCCCGTGTATGCACTCAAGCCTTTTAAAGATATTGGGAGATGTGAATGGGAGCTTTCTCAGATAGTATATGAATAATTCATTTAAGGGGCCATCAGGACGTCATGGAGTTTGAGCGTGGACCGTTCCCTGGCAGAGCAGAAAGCCTCCCAAACAGCAACTGCAGACTGCATGCTGAGTACCAGCGGGTAAGTCTGTTACCGAATTAGACGCTAGACAAGCGAGATCCTCCTCCTGGGAGCTCTTGCAGACTCGAAGTCCCCCTGGAGGGGTTCTTGAAGGGTGTATGGCTCAGGTTTGCGCTACCAATAACAAAACTGAGTTTGGTGCTGTAAGGAACGGCACCAAGAAACGGGGGAGAGCTTAAACAAGCTTTATTTGGGAACGCTCCCGGGCGAGGTTCACTGGTCCGAGAGAAAGGGGCCAGAGAAGTCGCGCCCAGGTGAAGGTTTCGGCAGAATTTATAGGGGAAGAAGGGAAAGGGGTGTGGTGAATCTGGGAGGGCGCAGGGTATTCCTTATTTGGTGGTCTCTTCGGGTATTGTGGCAATATCCGGTGCCGGTTGCATCAGTCTTGGGACCGTTAGTCCCGCCCCTCGAAAGGCGGGAAGGCTGGGCCGGGTGGAAAGTCCCCAGGTCAGTTCCTGGAACTGGGTGGTCCGGAAAGTCTTCAGGTCAGTTTCTGGAACCGGGTGGTCCGGAAAGTTTCGGTCTGATGCAACCTGTGAGTCTGATTGCGTTCCCCTGCCTCGGGCCAGTTGGCCTTATAGGTGCAAGTGAGATGGGCTTTTATTCAGTGGCTGGAGAAGGGGAGCTCATGCTCCAAAGGCACCTCATCTTGGAAGGGAGGAAACCCGGGTACTTATAAGGGGTAAGAGGTAGGTGTATTTCCAGAAGGTGGGGAAGCGGGCAGAGAGTTCCAGGGCAGCCAGCGCATGTGCAGTGCCTCAAGCGCCCTTGCACACATCACAAATTGTGCCTAGCAGTGTGCAAATCTCCTTTGGGTGGAGAGCTTAGCATGGTGGGAATCAGAGGTACCTTTTGCTGCCTCCAGGTTTCAGCTGTGGTTCCAGTGGTCAAGTCAGAGCAGGTTCAGTTTGGTTTTGTTGCTGGCTTTTGTGGCAACCTGTTAATAGGACACAACTAGCTTGCATGGTTAAAAAGTTTATGCACCTGGGGCCTGGGCTGCATAGCAAGGGTAACAAGTTCAGTCCTGAACCTTCTAGAATGAGGGAAACGTTTATTCTCTGGAACCAAGTTTAGCCTCATTTTCATGTTCTACATAGTTTTTCTGGGAGAACAGTATACATTTTGGCTTCCACTACGTTCTGAACCTTTGACAACCAATAGAAATTTTCATCTGGATGCCCCACAAATATGCAAATACAAATGTACAAAAATTTAATATCTGCTTTTTTTCAATGCAAACTGCTTCTCACTCTCCTTTAGAGACCAAACATTAGTCTTTAGAGGTAAAAATTTCTTCCTTCTTCCCTTCACCCCAGTTCATCTATTTAGGCACTAACACCTGGGCATTCTACCTCAGCCATGTCTCTGAAATCTTCCTCTTTTACTTTATTCGTTACTTAAATTTGTATTGAGCGCCACAGGGCTTGAATAAGACTCAGCCGTTTTTACTGATGATTATGTGAGTCCTGGGATATGCTCTGAAAATTAGCAGTTGAAGTCTAGTGTGAGATATGGTTCAATAGCATGGGGTGCTCTGGGAGGGCAGAAGAGGAGGTGTCTCTCTTTTTTTTTTTTTCTGGTAGCAATCCCAGATTATGTGGATGTTCAAAACTTCGTGAAATAAAACTAAACTCAAGTGGTGGTATGTGTTTTCAGTCTTGAAGGATGAATTTGTCAGACAACTGAAGGGATGCCATTCTAGGCCAAAGAAATGGCACGTCTAATATAAAGAAGCATTAGCGAGAAAGAGCAAGATCATTGATAGAGTTGGAGGGGAAGTAGTTGGAAATGGGGCTGGAGAAGTAGGCAGGATCTCGTGTTTCTTGTTAACGGGTTTGGACTTTAAAGCAAGGGGACACCACACAATAATTTTAAACATGGAACAGAATTGACCAAATTCATCTAAAATGGTATGTGTGTCAGTGGGGGGTGGGGTGCAGGGGGGAATGTTAAAATAGTCTAGGATGTCAAAGAGGCAGTGTGTTTCAGGAGGATTTTTCAGTCAGGCTCCTTAAGACACTGGTAATAAATAGGATGGGAGTAGTGGAAAGGGGTGAAAAGTTTGGAGGAGGCGCTGGAGTTTTCTAACTTCGTCATACAGGTAAGTGGACCACTGCCTTAGTAATAATGCCTGCCTCTCTTGCTGATGTCATGGCAATAATCTTCTAACTGATCTACTTGCCTTTGATCTTTCCATCTTCCTCACTGAAGAAAGAGGTAATTTTCCTAAACTGATCAGATGACCATCCTACATAGGGCCCTGGATTGATGCTCATTGCTTACAGCACTAAGACGTCTAAACTCCTTAGCTGTTGTCTTCTACCCGCCATTCCACTTTCACTCCTTGACACACCCTTTGAAATCCTCACCATACAACCCCAGCCACACTAAGCTGCTAAATGTGTCCCACGCATGGTCTGCATTCCCCTCCTCTGTGTCTGTACACATGTTGTTTACTAAGGAAGTTCTGATTCCTCTCTCCTGGTAATGCCACCTATGTTGTAAAGATCTTTCTTCCTCTCCCAGGCATAGTAGCTCACACGTTCTCTTTGCTCTCCATTCTCTCTCTCTTTCTCTCTCTTTTACTTTTTTTTTTGCAACTCTTTTAAAGTGAACTTCACATAATACTGAATTATTATATCTGGATCTGTTTCTCCCACTGTCTTCTGCAGTTTGAAACTATTATTCAGTTATATATCCTGTTCTTATTATGGTTTATAGAAGGTGCTTTATAAAGTTTTTTGAGTGAGTTCAAGAGCTATCCCTTTAGAACTTTCTTTTCTGTGATTGCCCACTATCACCACTAAAAAAGAGGGAGGAGGGAGAAGAGAAGCAGCAGCGAAGAAAGAAAAAAGCAGCATTTTCCCTTGGATAAACATCACATTGGCGAATAGGTAGCAGGCTTGAGAGCTGAGGAAAGATTCTTTTAAAGTCTAGACTGAACAGCGTTTCCTTATGAAAGCCCGAATATTACAAATGGGGACTGCTATAGCATGTCTGGAGTGATCAGAGAGTTGGCTTGTACAGAGACTTCTTATTCCTCAGGACTGTGAGAGGATGTATTTTCAGGCAAAAGAGTTTCCCCTGCTCAGTATTTGAGTTTGGAAAAGGTATTTGTTTAAAGGCTTTGCGGTGTGTGTGTGTGTGTGTGTGTGTGTGTGTGTATCAGAGAGAGAGAGGGGAGGGAAAGAGGGAAGGGAAAGAGAGGGGGAAAGTGAAGTGTGAATGAGCATGTGATTTTTCCATTTTTTACAGATTAATTTGTGAGTACATTTGCAAATCTGTTTTGTATGCATTTGCATATTGTTTCCATGTGTTTATGTGGGCATGTTTGTTTATGTGGGAGTGAACTATATAAAAATATGTGGTTTTTCTGTGTGAAGTAGTTCAATAGAGTAATGTGTATATGTGCATGTAGGTAGCAGACCAGTGTACTAGGTTTCTCTGTGGGATATTGTGAATTTTGAAGGCATGCTTATAAATATATATCAGATTCTATCATTATATTAAATTTCAACATGTAGTAATTCAGTAAGGATTTACAAATGAACAACTTTCAGAAGTAATAGATATTAAACCCATACAATAATGCATGCATAAATCTTTGGGTTTTTTCCAAAACTGTGAATTTTGCAGAAAAGTATCATACACAGAAATTGTAGAAGCTGGAGAAGGTGCCAAAAGAAGATGGTTTCCATAGCTTCTGGATTCTTTGGGTGGGATTTGGGTAGGGTGTTCTATAACAATTAATGACTGTTGTCCTGCACGTGCAGTGGTGACTCCAGCCCATCTCTTTGCTCACCTGTGTACTTCTAAAATGAACCAGTGACAGTGAGGAAGAGCTTGAACTAGTGGCCATTTAGGACAGGAGGCTGATGTGAGTCTGTAACAATGCGTAAAAGAAAGAGGGCAGCGGGCTTTGGAGTCATTTGGAACTGGGTCTAAATCACAGCTTTGCCACTTCCCAGCTGTGTGGCTTTGAGCACCTGACTCCACTTCTTCAAGTCTTAGTTTCCTCAACTATTCAGTGAGGTTAATAACACCTACCTCACCTTTAAGGGTGGTTGTGAGTAAAATGCTTTATGTGGAGTCTGGAAAAGAGGTCAGAGTTCAGCAAATATTAATGCCCTTATCAAAAGGAGTGATCAAAATGTAAAATAATGCACTGAAAGAGAAGTGCTCTCTTTTCATTTCTCTGAGATCAGCTACGTACGAAGCCAGGTGTGAAGATTCTGAGCTGGATTAGCTGGGAGGTGATTGAGAAATACATTAAGCCAGGTTGGCTGAGAACAATACTTTACAGGGACTAGAGCCCTGAGAATGATGAAGGGTGGAGAGGTACCTAAAGGAAAAGGGATTTGAGCAGAAGCATTGCATTGTGAATAGGCTGCCTAGGGGAAACAAAAGAAAATTTGCCTAAGACATGAATAGGAATGTGCTTGAGCTGTCTGAGTCTGGGATTCAGCAAGTATCTTGATATCTGCAAAATGGAGCCAGTGTGAGCTCAGCATGGTACTTAAGGCCAGTATCATATTTAATCAATTGAATCATTAATTACCTTGAGGAGAATGAACACTTGATTTCTAATTCATGTGTAGTTTAAAAGGAGGAATGCAATCCATATGGTTCTGATTCAATTACATCTATATCATCAAAATAGAGTGTCTTTTTTTTTTTAAGTGATATCGTGGCCAAGAAATTCAATGAGCCTTTTTAACAAGCAGTTTAAGCCTTATTTCTTAAAAACAGGAAGTCATATTTGACTTTGGGTAAGCCAGTTCCCTCTGGACAAATTTCAGGAATGGCTAGGTTTTGGACACCTGCAAATTCTAAGTTGGTTTCAATCATATGGAAACCAGGTTTTTGAACTTCTGAGCAAACTATCTCAGATCAGGGGAGTGGTGAACATATTGCTCAACAATTAAGCTCTTTGCAAAATACCCTCCGGCTGTGTATAGTGATATGTTCTAGAAAAGCTCTGATTCTTTCTTGCTGCTGCCTACCTACTGTGCGGTCTCAGGCAAATCCCTACCAGCCGGTCATTTTAATTCCACCAGTCCCTGGAATTCTAGGAGTCTCATATTTTTAATGCTCTGCTAAGGTTCTTTTCTGTTTGAAAATGCAGTGTTTCTGTAATTCTGTAATCAGCACACATTTAGAATCACTGCATCAAGGTGCAGTTGCAAATCTAGGTTGAAATACTATACTAGAACTTGGTAGCTGTTCTGTACTGGGACTTATTCGGTATTTGACCTTGGGAAAATGATTAAAACTCTAGGCCTCAATTTTATCATCTGTAGTCGTTTGAGATAATATGTACTAAAGGGCCCACCACAGTACCTAGTTCAGAGTCATCACATGTATCTTTATTCCTTTGTTTTCCCCTCCCTCCCTCCTTCCTTTCTCTTCCTTTCCCTCCTTTTCTCCTCTTCACTTCTCTCCCTTTTTTCCTACCTCTGGTCTTTCCATCATATTTTTATCTTTTTATAATATGATGAAGATTTTTACTGTCTTATACAACTTCTCAAAAGATTCATCTGTGTGGTTTCATCTCCTGTAGTTGGATTGAACAATTACTTCTGTTTTATCATCTCCACATTGCCTCACCAAGGGTCCCCAAGATGGTCATTCCTAGGTTAGTGCTATGGCTGGACTGGCCTTAATGTTTTGACAGGTATTTATACATACAAACAGGTAGATTCTGTGAAAGAACTCACCTTTTTACTGCCTTGAGGTTCACCTTATAGCTTTGAAGTTATCACATCACTTTACTTAATCCATAAAACATGGATTCTTGGTTCTGGTTAGATTCTGTACTTTAGGGTAAATTTATATTCCTTGAGAAAAGGTCATGCAAAAACCCCGTATATATTTCTATCTATAACACTGCTAATGAAATTTAAATCCCAAGAAAATCAGGAAATTAAGGGTCAGACATGAGACCAATGAAGCAAGTCTTAACTGCCCTTCAATGAATACTCTACAAATCATTTTGAGACTATATCTAGGCTGTAAAATTTAGACCTTCTGATGCCTGAATTATTTAAAGATGTGTTGATCCTTACAAAATGTGAATCAGGACACTTTTCAGGGGTTAAATTTAGTAAAAATGCCTTTTTTCCCTTTTAGCAGTTCCTATACCTATTTGATAACCATTTCAGCTGCACTTTCCTGCCTGATAACCTGTCTAGTTCAGAATTCAGCATTTCAGACTCTTCATGTAGGACTGCCTCTTAGAGTAATGCTTCTCAAACTTTAATGTACCTGTAAATAAACTGAGGATCTTGTTAAAGTATAGATTCTGTTTCAGTGGGTCTGGAATAGGACCTAAGATTTTGCATTTCTAGTAAGTTCCTAGGTGAGGCTGAGGCCTCTGGTCCACAGACCACACTTTAAGTAACTAAGTCTTAGATAACTAAGCATTTGGATCAACTTGAATCTCAAATCACATACTACATGATAGGCGTGCCTGTGAGCTTTCACGACAATATGGACCGTAGTATCTCTCTGTAGATTGGAGAGGTGGTAGCCTGTGGTCTTTCTTGCTTCAGGAGAATTTGTTAAGAACTTATAAGATCATCAGTAGCCCACAAAACCCTTCTCTTAAAACTTAAGTATGTCTCTTTCTGGCCTTTGTGAATTAAGGAGAGAGAGCACACAGCGTATTTATCAATATATATGCTTGGTGCTTTGGAAAAGGTCACAGCTGCCAAAGTGTTGCCACCTCCTTCTCTCCAACATTTCTGCTGAGCCTAAATGGTGCAGCTGAAGGATCTTCACCTTATCCAAGAGTGATGAGGTCAGAGCTTGTGCTGTAGATTAGGTCACCATCTCTACCCAATGGTGCTGGTACACAAATCCTATTTAGATTATGGTTTTATTCAGGAAATTTTAGTAGGGGATGATGAGAGTAATATAGAAAGAGGTTTACAAGCTGTGTGACTGTCAAGGAACTTTACATCTCTATGTTTTAGTACCCTTCTCTGTAAAATAGGTGATAGAAATTCGCAGGGTTGTTATAAGAATTAGAGATAATTTTAAAGTGCCTGCTACAATGAATGGTAGATATCACTATTGGCATTAATTATACTTGTCATTAAGCACACCTGATATAATTATTTAAGGCAATTGGGGACAATAGTTAAGCCGTTTGTTATTCAGACCTAACTCACTGTATAGATCTGGCTAGAATAAAGATAATTAGTGAAGTCTGGTATTGAGACTTTTAAATAATTCATTGTGTCAGTGCTCTCATTACGACTGCATTTAAGCTCATTCAGTTTAATATATTAACCAGGGCTTTTAAAAGCCACTTTAAAGTTAAATGATAAACATTAAAAATAGTTCGTATAATTGTGAGTTTTGTAACTGGTGAATATGCTTCTAACACTCTTACCAGGTGAGAGTAGGTAGGGGCTATTTGATTTGCACTTCAGCACCTTCCCAAAACACATTTTAAAGTATGAAATAAGCAAAACTCTGAGGCAGCTGGCATAATGCTTCCTAGTAAGGTTTGGAGGCATAGCATAGTCTGTAAGGGTGTCTGCCCCATTAACTCTGCCTTATTTAGCTGCCCCCGAAGTTTTCTGGGGTAAGAGGGACATCCTGGTGCTTTCCTTAGCTCTCCCAACAAGGTCATACTAGAAAGACTTCAGCTTTGCTCACTGTGTTATCTATTTGCTTTGCTTTCCACTTCCCCCATAACTTTCCTCTCTTTTCTTCCGCATCTGATGCAGGAGAGGAGTGAATACTCCCTCACTGATCCATGTTGGTTCAAAGGCCCTGAGGTCCACTTAAAGACATTAGGTGGCAGTGAATAAAATGAGTGGACTGGACATTAAATCACTTGGTGCCTAGCAGAAGCAGGTGCACTAGAAGACTGAACTGGGGCAAGGCTTATATGCTTGTATCCATAAGGCTACTCAATACCCTTTACCCTGTGTTAAAGTCAGTTGTAATTGGGGAAAGGCTTTCCTGTTCTTGCCCCGCTCCTCTTCTTTCTCCTGTGTTTTCACAAGTACAGTGATATTTCTGACAAATAAAGCATGCTCTTCCATGCCCTGCATTTACCCAACCTCTCATTGTCTTCATCTAATTTTTGTCTCATTTTTTTCAAAGGGCTGTTTTATTTGGGAGCCCCTCTTCATTTATTCAGTTCAGCAAAGTAAAGAAGGAAAAGAGTTGTAAAAGTGACTTTTTATATTTTAGTTTTAGAAGCTACCAAATCACTCAAACTACCACATTAAGGCTCTCCAAGCTGTTTAGTCATCCTAGCCTGTGTGCACACCTTTGTACACAACCAAGTTCATTTACGCAAAAGTGAACAAAGGGCTTCTGTGCTTGTTTATATACTCTGTTTAACTGAGGCAAGAAGACTGAGTGTATGTATGGTATATACTTGTAAATGGTTTGATGTTCACGTTGCAGGTAGTGTATGTCTCTGTATATCTACTTGGTATGTGCTATTGATTGGAGAATTCATAGACTATGGAATCTCAGAGTTGGAAGAGTCCTCAAAGACAGTCTTCTAAAAAATGACTCATTTGATGCTTGAACCCCCTGTATGACTTTCTTATCCTAGGGTTTACCAGCCTTGGCTTGAATACCTCAATTGTCAGGAAACTTCCTACCGCTCCAAGCTGCCTGTATCATTCAACTGTATTTCTTCACTTGGTCTGTGTGTTACACATGTGGATATATTTCATAGCGACCTATACCTAAGGCAGGGGTCCTATCCGTGACATATGTAGTTGGTAGCAGGTTAGATTTCTTTCGGTGAGAATCTGGGCATCACAAGCAAATTGTACACAGAGCAGTTATCTCTCCCTAAGCAGAGACCCTTTTGGGGTCCATGTGCCTAGTGTGTGGATCTCTGATGCCAAAGACTGCCAGTGCTTATGGGTTTCTCTCAGCTCCTTGGGAGACTCTCTTAACTACACAGTTGGAATAGTTCCCTGCTCACCTGCAGTACTCTGTCAGCAGGCAAGGAGAGCCTTAGGGCAGAAGCACAGGACACTAGGTTCTTCAAACCCCTCGCTGGGCCTTGGGGTGAACCCACACTCACAGTTGGGATGGCTTCCATTAACTAAAATACTCACACTTGTTTTTGACAACAGTTCTCAGGTTAGATTTCACCAATTGCTATTTTGGGTAGGGAACTATGGCAGGAGTATCCCCAGATTCCGGGTGTCTCTAATGCCTCTGTAAAGCCACCTTTCAGCATGATCCATTTGCTGTGCTTTCAAGGACTCAGCTGTGATGGTGCCTTCGCAAGATTCAGCCCCAAAAGGCAAGTGGGGGTACCTGGGAAGGGCTTTTGAGGAGAGGAAGAACCTGGGACAGGCCACAATAGGAATCTCCCTGCCTGAGTTGACTCATTCTTTGATATGTTGAAGCAACAGCAAGGGGTGGCTTCCAAGTTCCTGTCTGTGATGATAGATGAGTTTGGCCCCGCAGCCTGGACAACAGACAGCAGTCAGCAGAACACAGATGTTGCAAGGCAGCCAAATTAATCTTTAGTGGGAATGTACAAGTTGGGCACTCATTAGAATATCTAATGGCCTAACCTCATTGCAAAGCAAGAACTAATCTTACAGAATGGACTCTGGCCTAAAACCTTCCAGGTCTTGCTAAGGTTGAGGCATCCACTGATTCATGTGTATAAGGATTTCTTAAAAATCTTTCAGCCAAGAAGACCATGATTTGAAATGTGTACTTTCTACAGCCCTTCTAGGGGAGTTGGAGCTCTGGGTAGTGGGCACTTGGGCTTTATCTAATCAGACTGAATCAGGTACATGTATGTGTAGTATAAGACAATGCAAGAATCTAACCCTGTGGGAGGCCTGGGTGAGAAGTACCCTCTTCTGCAGAAATATTTCCAGAGAAACATGCATTTCATGTGTTAGGGAACTGAACTTATTTTCTTTTTCCATTAAGAAAGACTATAAGATAACTGACCTAGATTAAAGTGGCTACTTGGCTGTGTAGAAGTGTGTGGAAAGAGTTGTTGACATCGGAGACCAAATGTATCTTGGGTAGCTTTCATTCTCCTAAATTAGAGGTGGTATCTTGATGTCTGCATTTATTTCTAGAATTGTATATAAAACTTTCAGGGAGTTTTTTTTTTTTTTCTCTGATTGTAAGGGTGCCATGTAGAAGTGGAGAGCCTTGTGAATCAAGCCCTTCTTTCAGTATAATTTCTAAATAAATAAGAAAGGGGAATTGAGGGAAGACATTATCGTAAATGGGATCAGAAAAATATATATAACAATTGAGTGGCTTACACCAGATACCTGGCAAGTCCAACAGAAATCAATGTTACACAGCTGATCCAGGGAGACCTAGCTTATAAAAGGTACTGATCATGCATTACATCAGGACCATATAGTGGGTCTTCAGTGAACATTCATAGACACACTATCCAGAGACAAGAGGCAGTGTGCCTAATGCCAAATGCATGATATTTGAAGACAGACATGCATGTTTGGAACTTCTGTGAGCCTGAGATAGTTTTCTAAGAAATAAGGATAATGATACCCCTCTTTAAAGGCCATTGGAAGGATTTCAGATCTAATTTTTATTATTATTATTTATTTATTTATGGCTGTGTTGGGTCTTCGTTTCTGTGCGAGGGTTTTCTCTAGTTGTGGCAAGTGGGGGCCACTGTTCATTGTGGTGCGCGGGCCTCTCACTATCGCGGCCTCTCTCGTTACAGAGCACAGGCTCCAGACACACAGGCTCAGTAATTGTGGCTCACGGGCCTAGTTGCTCTGCGGCATGTGGGATCTTCCCAGACCAGGGCTCGAACCCGTGTCCCCTGCATTGGCAGGCAGATTCTCAACCACTGCGCCACCAGGGAAGCCCCCAGATCTAATTTTTAAGTACTTGACAAGAGTGAGCCTATTCTTGTCAAGTGTAATGATGGATAATAATACTAATGGTTGTTTCTGTAGCTCATTATCATGGAGCAAAGTTTAGGTCTGAGGAGCTTTCTGAGAGAGCATCAGGGTCTGGGTGGTAATCTAACCTTACATCCGTTTCCCCAGAAAAGTAGGAGATATAGGTGCCCTCCACCCCAGGAAATTTGGTAGAGAATTTGGTACATGTCTTATGGAGATGAGCTATCCCTGTCGGATGTGGCCACTTCTTAGACTTCCACAAATAGAGTTGAAGCTAGCACTCTCTAGAAGAAAGAGGAAAAGAAAAAAAAAAAGCATCGTTGGAAGTAACACACGAAGATTAAATATGTATCATGAATAACTGCATGGATTTAAAGGAAAATTTTGATCATAAATAGGAAACAAATAGGAATCTCAATAGAGAAATGGGGATTAACAAAAGGAACCAAATGGGAATTTTAGAACTGTAAAAACAATATCTCAACTGAAAGACTTGCTGAATGGGCATATTATCACATTAGATACTGCAGAAGAAAATATTAGTGAATTTGAAGATATCACATTGGAAACTAGACAAACCAAAGTATACAGAAAAAAAAAAAAGGCTGACAAGTAGAAACAATGAACAGAGCATTTAGTGACTTGTGGGAAATAATTAAATACCTTAAACATATCTGTAATTAGAGAACCAGAAGGAGAAGAGAGATAGATTGACACAGGAAAAGAAGATTAAAAAAATTAATAGCAGAATTTTTTCCAAATTTGTCAAAAATATAAGCTTACAGATCAAAGATGCTCAGTGAACCCCAAGCAGTATAAACAGACATACAGACAGGCACACATAATAAAATTGCTGAGGGCTTCCCTGGTGGCACAGTGGTTGGGAGTCCGCCTGCTGATGCAGGGGACACGGGTTCGTGCCCCGGTCCGGGAAGATCCCACATGCCGCGGAGCAGCTGGGCCCGTGAGCCATGGCCGCTGAGCCTGTGCATCCAGAGCCTGTGCTCTGCAACGGGAGAGGCCACAACAGTGACAGGCCCGCGTACCGCAAAAAAAAAAAAAATTGCTGAAAACCGATGATAAAGAGAGGATCTTAAGAACAAACAGAGAAAAAGACAAATATAACAGAAGAGCAAAAAGACAAATAGCTTCTCATCAGAAATGATGGAAGCTATAAGATAATGGAATGAGATCTTTAAAGTACTGGGAAAAAGAGTCAACCCAGAATTTCAATTCCAGTGAAAATATTCCTCAAAATTAGAGTGCAATAAAAGCATTTTTGGTTAAACAGTGGAGGGATTTCATTTCCAGGCGACCTGCACTATTAGAATCATTAATGGAAGCTTCTCAGAGTGAAGAAAAATGATACAACATGGAAATTCAGATCTACAGATAGTACTGAGAATGGAAAATATGTGGGTAAATATAGAAGACATATTTTTTTCATTTCCTAATTTCTCAAAAGGGTATTGTCTTATTAAAGAAAAAATAATAACAGTGTATTGTGGGATTTACAACACATTTAGAAATAAAATATATAATAAGAATAGTAAAAGTAATGAGAGAAGGATAATTATAGCATACTGTTATAAGGATCTTAGATTATACACGAAGTGATTTGATATTAATTAGTAGTAAATTGTGATAGATTAAAACCCTAGTGAAATCACTTAAAAAAATAAGTAGGTATAGTTAACAAATTGGTAGAGGAGATAATAAATACCAAAAAAATCACCAATCCATAGAATATTGAAAAGGAGAGAAAAGATTGAAAAGGAGAGAAAAGGAACAACCATAACAATCAATAAATGTCATAAATAGAAAATAAATAGCAATATGGCAGCCTAAAACTAACCATATTGATAACTGGATTGGAAAGTAAACCAAATATATGTTTTTTATAAGTAAGACACTTTAAGGATGACACAGTTGAAAGTAATGCAGTTGAAGATGTAGCATGCAACCAATACACGTAAAGAATATGGCCTGCCTATGTTCATATTATACAAAATGGACTTAAAGACAAATAGTATTACTAGAGATAAAGAATATTTCATAATGGTAAAAAGGTCAATTCACAAGGGGAAAAAAACAGTCCAACAAAATTAGGTGTAATTCCTGGTTGATTTCAGTCTACTGCTTTGGTTTAGTATAAAGAAATACTAGGCCACAAGAGAAGAGTAAATATATGATGTACAGGGAGCTAAATAGTACCCTAAGAGCTAAGGGAAACTTCCTAAGTAAGGATAAACTTTGAGGGGGGAATCACTCCCCAGGGCTGGAGTTCAGATCTCGTTGGAGAAGATGTGGTTCCAGCTCAATGAATGGCAGAGAAATTTCCTGTGCTGCCCAGATTATTGTTGGAACAACTGGATATCCAGATGTAGAAACATGAACTTAGATCGCTACCTTGTACCATATATAAAATAATTAGCTCAGAAGTGGATCAGTGATCTAAATGTAACAGCTAAAACTATAACACTTCTAGAAGAGAACATAAGAGGAAAATCTATGTGACCTTTGGTAAGGTAAAGATTTCTTAAATAGGATACAAAAGCACTAACCATAAAAGAAAAAAATTGATGAGCTGGATTTCTTCAAAATTCAAAACCTTTGCTCTCCGAAAGATACTGTGAATAAAATGAAAAGGCAAGCCACAGAGAGGGAGAAAATATTTGCAAAACAAAAAACTGATAAGCAGCTTGTATCTGGAATATATAAAGAATTCTTACAGCTAAATAAGGCAAACCAATTAAAAAACGGGCAAGAGAGATTTGAATAGACACTTAGCAAAGAAGACGTATAAATGGCATATAAGCACATGTAAAGATATTTATTATCATTATTAAGGAAATGCAAATTAAAATCACTGTGACATACTGCACATCCACTATAATGAATTAAGTTTAACAAGACAGGCAGTACCAAATGTTGTAATGTTGTGAGGATATGGTGGAGCAGCGTGAACTCTTGTATGTTTCTGGAGGGATTACAGAATGGTACAGTCACTTTGGAAAACAATTTGATGGTTTTTCAAAAAGTTAAACATTCACCTACCATATGAACCTTCAGTCTTACCCTTAGTTATTTGCCCAAGAGAAAATAAAAATGTATGTTCACACAAACGCTTATATTTATGTAGTCATTGCAGTGTTATTCATAACAGTCAAAACTTTGAAACAACTCAAATGTCTATTACCTAGTTGATGGATAAATAAATAGTCATTCATACACACACAGGAGAGTCCCAAGTAGTGCACTATTGATACAAAAAACATTGTGGATAAATACCAAAATCATTATACTAAGTGAAATAAGTCAGATACAAAAGACGACCCATATGATTCCATTTATATGTATTTCTACAAAAGGCAAAAATATAGTGTCACAAAATATATTAGTGGTTTTCAGATGCCAGGATTGACAGGGAGGGGTTTAAGTGCAAAAGGGCATGACAGAACTCTTTGAGGTAGTGGAAATATTCTGTTTCATGATTGTTGTGATGGTTAGATTATTATACACACTTGTCAAAAATCATTGAAATGTACATTTAAAATTGTTGAATTGTATTTTATGTTAAGTATACCTCAATAAAGTTGATTAAAATATATACATATATAAAAGAAAACACTTTCTTATACCTGTAATACTCAAGATCTTTGTATTTCATTATTTGAAAATGGTATTTAAATCTTGAAAGGCAAAAAACATTGTTATAGGTATTTTCATGAAAATATAGGTAACTGCCTGATTATACACCACAATTTTAGAAAATATGTTTGATACATTTATATAATGCACAGTGTGGAAAACTGTGCTGGCTCTTGGAGCAAAAGTTGACAAAGTAACTATGGGGCTTGTTTCCATTCCACGACTAAGAGAAGAAACAGGATTCTTACTATTCTAACTTCCCATTTAAAGGATTGGGCCTGTGGCCCTGAATTTATAGTTTGGTCCCAGTAGGCAGCAAAAGGATATCCCCAAATAAAGACAGAAGGAAGTTTGTCTTTAGTGAGTGAGACATAGCCTGATGATGTCCAGAACTGAGAGATTTTTCTGGGTGAAAAGCAGAGATGACAGGATTAGTGGGACAGGTATGTTAAGGTAAAGGAAACTTTTTTTAAGAAACAAAATATCCAGCCTCAATGCCTAAGTCACTGAAAATCCTAAATATTACACAGAAATCCTTTCACGCTGCTGGTCCAATTAGGCCATAGTCAGCCAGCCCTAGATGTTCCTGAATGTGAGAAAAATCTTCAACAGTCAGCTTGCAACAAGTTCCTACTGCACATATTGTTTGTTGGCTCAGCAGTTTATGCTTCAGTCACATCCAGAGTCTTGAATTTGTTGTGGGTGTCAGACCTTATTTTCTCTCTGAATCTCTACTTGTTGTAATCAGGATTGGGGTTTCAATTTCTCCTCAGCAGCCACAGGAAGCTACTAAACACAGACTCTGATGAGAAAGGCACCAGGGAATGTGAAACCTGGTATAGTGCTTAAGAATCATATCTCCAAGAGTGTATAGTCAATAACAATACTGAAGTTCAGTTTCTTGGGGGAATTTGTATTTGAACTAGAATCAGGCACTGTATGGATATTCAGATTTTTTTCCAAGAAGGATGTGGGTGAGAGGTAAAACATAGTGATTTTAAGATCAGGTAAATGACCCAGCAATCCCACTACTGGGCATATACCCTGAGAAAACCATAATTCAGAAAGAGTCATGTACCAAAATGTTCATTGCAGCTCTATTTACAATAGCCCGGAGATGGAAGCAACCTAAGTGCCCATCATCGGATGAATGGATAAAGAAGATGTGGCACATATATACAATGGAATATTACTCAGCCATGAAAAGAAACGAAATTGAGCTATCTGTAATGAGGTGGATAGACCTAGAGTCTGTCATACAGACTGAAGTAAGTCAGAAAGAGAAAGACAAATACCGTATGCTAACACATATATATGGAATTTAAGAAAAAAAAAATGTCATGAAGAACCTAGGGGTAAGACAGGAATAAAGACACAGACCTACTAGAGAATGGACTTGAGGATATGGGGAGGGGGAAGGGTGAGCTGTGACAAAGCGAGAGAGAGGCATGGACATATACACTACCAAACGTAAGGTAGATAGCTAGTGGGAAGCAGCCGCATAGCACAGGGAGATCAGCTCGGTGCTTTGTGACCACCTGGAGGGGGGTGGGATAGGGAGGGTGGGAGGGAGGGAGATGCAAGAGGGAAGAGATATGGGAACATATGTATATGTATAACTGATTCACTTTGTTATAAAGCAGAAACTAACACACCATTGTAAAGCAATTATACTCCAATAAAGATGTTAAAAAAAAAGATCAGGTAAGTAATCTCTCTGTAACAGATTTAATCATTTATTCACTTATTCAGCACATGTAAAGTGCCTCCTGTGCAAACACATACTGTAGAAGGAAAAAAGACAGTGTCCTTGTTCTCAAAGAGCTAAAAATCTTTTTAGTAAAATAAGAAATGCATCCATGATAAATTCAGTAGGTAGACATTGTAAAAATATTAATAGCAACCATCAAATTGAGTGCCATCTTTTGCTCAGTAACATAGTATATTTCCTATGAGTGTATATACTATCTGGAGCCTCCTAGGTTTAAATCCTAGGAGTTCTGCTTAAGTATTTGTTATTGTTATATTCTCTTTTAAAAATATACTTGAGATCCTCTAAGCAATCCTATAAAACAGGGATAATAATCCCTCTTATTTATTTATTTTTTAAATTTTATATTGGAGTGTATTTGATTTACAATGTTGTGTTAGTTTCAAGTGTACAGCAAAGTGATTTAGTTACATGTATACAGATATCTATCCTTTTTCAGATTCGTTTCCCATATAGGTTGTTATAGAGTATTGAGTATAGATCCTTGCTGATTCTTTATTTTATATATAGTAGTCTGTATGTGTTAATCCCAACCTCTTAATTTATTCCCTCCCCCCACCTTTCCCCTTTGGTAACCCTAAGTTTGTTTTCTAAGATTGTGAGTCTGCTTCTGTTTTGTTAAATAAGTTCATTTGTATCATTTTTTTAGATTCCACATGTAAATGATATCATATGATATTTGTCTTTGTCTGATTTAGTATGATAATCTCTAGATCCATCCATGTTGCTGCAAATGACATTATTTCATTCCTTTTTATGGCTGAGTAATATTCCATTGTATATATGTACAGTGTATTCTTTATCCATTCATCTGTCAGTGGACATTTAGGTTGCTTCCATGTCTTGACTATTGTAAATAGTGCTGCAGTGAATATTGGGGTGCATGTATTTTTTTGAAGTATGGTTTTCTCCAGATATATGCCCAGGAGTGGGATTGCTGAATCATATGGTAGCTCTATTTTTAGTTTTTTAAAGAACCTTGATACTGTTCTGCATAGTGGTGGTACCAATTTACATCCTCACCAACAGTGTAGGAGGGTTCCGTTTTTGGCTTCACCCTCTCCAGCATTTATTGTTTGTAGACATTTTGATGATGACCATTCTGACTGGTGTGAGGTGATACCTCATTGTAGTTTTGATTTGCATTTCTCTAATAATTAGTGATGTTGAGCATCTTTTCCTATGCCCATTGGCCATCTGTATGTCTTCTTTGGAGAAATACCTATTTAGATCTTCTGCCCATTTTTTGTATTGGGTTGTTTGTTTTTTTGCTATTGAGCTGCGTGAGCTGTTTGTATATTTTGGAGATTAATCCCGTGTCTGTTGCATCATTGGCAAATATTTTCTCCCATTCTGTGGGTTGTCTTTTCATTTTGTTTATGGTTTCCTTTGCTGTGCAAAAGCTTTGAAGTTTCATTAGGTCCCATTTGTTTATTTTTGTTTTTATCTTCATTACTCTAGGAGGTGGATCCAAAAAGATATTGCTGCGATTTATGTCAGTGTGTTCTGCCTATGTTTACCTCTTAGAGTTTTATACTATCCGGTGTTACATTTAGGTCTTTAACCCATTTTGAGTTTATTTTTGTGTATGATGTTAGAGAATGTTCTAATTTCATTCTTTTACATGTAGTCCAGGTTTCGCAGTACCACTTATTGAAAAGACTGTCTTTTCTCCATTCTATATTCTTGCCTCCTTTGTCCTAGATTAATTGACCACAGGTGTGTGGGTTTATTTCAACACAGTCAGACTCAGGTATATGCATTCATTCCAAGCATAACTTAATAAAATTTGAATAATTTGAGTGTACTTTGTGTACAGTTTCATCTACAATCCTTGTAGTGCAATACATTCCTACATTTAAACTGTAGATTTGAAATAAGCAATAATAGCCTTGTGATTGTAAAAATGAAGAAACAGAATATAATTAGTTCAATTTTGTTGTTCTGTACGACCACATGGAGTTGTTTATTTGTTTAAAATTTAAATAGTGGAACAGATTGAAAACTGTGAGGTGTGATATTTTTCTTTCCAAAGTACAAACTTTAGTTCATATGTTAATTTTTTTAATGATCTTGGAAAACATTTTAAAAATTGAAATATGTTCCCCTTTAAATTGTTAACTATTTGGTTTTAAGCTGAGGAACAAATCAAGAAAATAAAATATTACTCTAGTGGTACAATTTAGTCATTGTATAAATTGACTCGTTTGCCGATATTTTGGTTGTATTAAATTTCACTTGTTAATTATTAGACAATTATTTCCATAAAATATTTTACATAAGATTTTGATAAAAAGCATCAAAGTTAAAACTGCCGGGTTGATATAAAAGCTATTCAGTTCTACACTTTTGGCCTACAGGAATTTGAAGCACCTTTCAGTCATTTGGAACATTGTTCTAAAACAGCAACTGCTTAATAATTTTTTCTGAATTTTATACAGTAATTTGAAGTCAAAACCCATACCAACATGAAAGGGCAACAACCCAGTGGAACTCAACAATGGAAAAAATTAAAAAGCAAAGGAGGCAATTTCAGCAATGTCTGGATCTATTTTGAAATATGTAATGCCTTCAACATTGCATAGACTTTAGGAAAATTGTGAAGAGTGCAAGATGACACATCCAAAGCATGGATACTAGAAACAACACAAGATTCAGATGACACAGGGATGAAAGACAACAATGAATCATTTTCTATAAGCATTGACAATGAGGAAGAGAAAGGAAATGTTAGTAAGTGTCAACACGGACAGGATTTTATTTTTAATGGAGAAGAAAATGGCACTAGTAAAGCCAGGACTTTGATGATGAAGAGACAGTAAATGATTAATCTATTTTGATTAATCTGTTTTGATATTTCTGCTTGGTCAATACTGTTTCCAGATGAAGAGAATTAATTCAGTTAAGAAAGGAAGTGAATCTTTTCAGAATAAATATGAACCTTTCTTTGCAGTTCAAAGAAAAGGACAAAAGAGCAAAGGAAGCAGTCAACACTTGACAGCTTCATGATTTTATAAATCCTTACCAAACACTGAAAAGAAAAATGCCAGTTTTTTCCAAATTGAAATAATTATTTTTGGTTGTAGACTCTGGATATTGGAACAAAAAAAATAAACATCCAGTCTTGTAACAGGCTTTAAACCTGGTAGATATTAAATTCTAAGGTCTGGAAGATATCTGAACAGTATCTCTCTTGCTTTTTTGACCATTATTGTTTATTTTATTTAATGACTATTACTGAAAAACTTGTCATATAGAGGAGGGAGTGTCAAAAAAGGATTCACTCAAGGTATCAAATATGCTGGCTATGTCATTATTCATTAATAATAATATAATCAATAATCCTTCTAAAGTGATCATTTTGATGAGAGATAGGTGAGTGACTTGTTGAAGTCATATTTTTTGATGACTCTTTAGAGTTTGGAAAATCCACAGATGAGCAACAGATAGTAAATAAATATAAAGATTGCTTATCCTTTACATTAACTAAAGCAGTGCAAATTAAAGCAACCTAATGGTGTCATTTTACATATGAAACTAGATTTTTCAAACTATTGTTATAATACTTAATACTAGTAAGACTAGCACATCTATATAGTACTGATAGCAGTGAAAATTTGGACACTGACATGACAACAAATAGAAAAAAATAAACCAGTGAAATGCCCATATACTAGACCCTGGAATCTTAAATCTTACACCTAGGACAATATACATGCACATGTATATATGAGTAAAACATTGCGTGTATAAATTATAATACATAATATGCAGATATGCCGTAGTTTATTCTACTCACCTATATTTGGGGATTTAGAGTATCCAACATTTTGCAATTACAAACAAAGCTGTAATGTGCACCTTTATTTTCATATTGTTGGTGGGGGCACTTTAAGGTAAATTTCTAGAGGTGAAGTTTAGTCAAAAGGTAAATACATATATAGTTGTGTTATTTATTTGTAGATTTCCCACCAAAAAGGTTTATGCCAATTTGGATTCCTGTCAACAATGTATGATATGCCTGTTTCCCCAAAGCCCTGCAGGCAGAATGTTTTATCATGCTTTTTTCATTTTTCACAATATTATAGGTGAGAAATGATATCTCAGTTCTAGTTTTTGTTTTGTTTTACATTTGGGCCCATCACACATTTTATTAGCTTAACCATAGCCATAAAAGTTTTAAGTTAGAGAACAATTTTAGGTTTTTAAATTGCAGTAAGATACATAAAATATTCCATCTTACCACTTTTGAGTGTACAGTTCTGTGCTAAGTATATTCACATTGCTGTGCAGCCAATCTCCTGAACTTTTTTATCATGCAAAACAAACTATACCAATTAAACAACTACCCATTTCTCCTTCCCCAGAGCTCCTGGAAACCACCATTTTACTTTCTGTTTTTATTAACTTGACTACTTTAGATACTTTCTATAAGTAGAATCAGTGTTTGTTATTTTGTGACTGGCTTTTTTCACTTAGTATAATATCCTCAAAGTTCATACATGTTGTAGCACATGTCAGAATTTCCTTCCTTTTTAATATTCCATTGCATGTATGTACCACATTGTTTATTCGTTCATCTGTCCATGGATACTTGGGTTTCTTCCACTTCTTGGCTTTATGAATAATGCTGCTATAAACAGAAGTGTACAAATATCTCTCAGGGATACCACTTTCAATTATTTTGGATGTATACTAAGAAATGAAATTGTGGGGTAACATGGTAATTTTATTTTTAATTTTTTGAGGAACTGCCATATATTTTCCATAGCAGCTGCAGCATTTTACATTCCTACCAACAGGGCACAAAGGTTCCAATTTCTCCACATCCTTACTGGATATTTTCTGTTTTTTTGTTTTTGTTTTTGATAGTAGCTATCCTGATGGATGTAAGGTGATATTGCATTGTGGTTTTCATTTGCATCTCTCTAATGGTTAGTGATGTGGAACATATTTTCATGTGCCTGTTGGCCATTTGTGTATCTTCTTCGGTGAAATGTCTATTTAAGTCCTTTGTGCATGTTTTAAATAGGGTATGTTTTGGTGGTTGTTGAGTCGTAGGTGTTTTTTAATGTATTCTGGGAGATATATATATATATATATATATATATATATAGTTAGCAAACCCTAACCCTATATATGTATAGTTTGCAAATATTCTTTCCCATTCTGTTGGTTGCATTTTCACTTTGTTGATTGTGTCATTGCACAATTGTGCATGTTGCACACAAGATTTTCATTTCAATGTAGTCTAATTTATCTATTTTTACTTTTGTTATCTGTGCTTTAGGTATCATACCCAATAAATCATTGCCAAATTCAGTGTCATACAGCTTTTCCCGTATGTTTTCATCTGAGTTTTATAGTTTTAGCTCTTAGGTCTTGGATCCATTTTTGTATATGGTGTAAGATAAGGATCCAACTTCATAATTTTGCATGTGGGTATTTATTTTCCCAAAACAGGTTTTGAAGAGATTGTCCTTTCCCCACTGAATGGTCCTGACACCCTTGTCAAGAATCATTTGACCATATATACAAGAATTTATTTCTGGGCTCTCTGATCTATTCCACTTGTCTATATGTTTGTCTTTATGCCAGTATTACACTGTTTTGATTATTATAGTTTTATGATATGTTTTAAAATTGGGAAGTGTGAGACCTCTAACTGTTCTTTTTCAAGAATCTTCTGGATGTACAGGTCCCTTGAGATTCCAAGTGAATTTTAGGATGATTTTTTCTTCTTTTTTTTTTTGCTAAAAATGCAGCTGGGATTTTGAGAGTGATTACATTAACTCTGTGGATTGCTTTGTGTAGAATTAACATTTTAAGAATATTAAGTCTTCCAATCCCATGAACACAGATATTTTTCCATTTATTTGTGTTGTCTTTAATTTCTTTCAGCAGTGTTTCGTAGTTTTCAATGTATACGTCATCTCCTGAGTTAAACTTATTCCAAAGTATTTTATTCTTTTTTGATGCTATTGTAAATGGAATTATTTTCTTAATTTCCTTTTCAGGTTGTTCATTGTTAATGAGTAGGAAGAAATACAGCTGATTTTTTGTGTGTATTATGTTATATATTTGAAAATAGTTTTAAAATTTGATTTAAAATTTATTTTTTTCATTTATTTTTAAATTTCTCAGTGGGAGGACCTTTAGGTTGTTTTCAGATTAGAATTTTTAAAACACACTTCTAGATCCCCTAATAAATCAAAAAGAAATCATACCGGAAATTCTTATAACTGTACACTGAGAAAAGCAGCATATGTAAAAATGTGTGGGATATAGCTCAGGCAGTGCTTAAAAGATAATTTATAGATTTGCCTACTTATATTGGAAGAGAAAAAAGCCAGAAAATTGATGTACCATACATACAACTTAAGTGTGAAAAAAATAGCAAGAGAATACACTTGTCAAGTAGAAGGAAAGAAATAATCTTGTTAAAATCAGGGATAAAAAGAGAAGGCACAAATATCAGACTTTGAAAGAGTATGCTCTAACTTAAGTTGTAGCAGGGATGGAAAGGTAAAACAAAATTATGATTAACTTTAACACATTTGAAAACTTATGAAATATTTAATTCCTAGAAGAAATATAAAGTATTAACTGTATTCAGTAAGAAAGAGAAAAACTGAATAGTTCTATAACCATTGAAGAAATTAAGTACTATTTTTAAAAACATCCTATGATGAAAATAACAGGCCCAAATTTTGTAGATAACTTTTACCAAATATCCATGGATTAGAAAATACAAACACTACAAAACATCTTCTAGGACATAGGGAGGAAAAAAGGGAAACCATTATGGTCTAGTATAATTGTGGTATCAAAACCAGACAAGAACAGTTTAAAAAATGAGAAATAGTACAGGTCAAAATCACTCATGAACATGTATGACAAAATCCTAAACGAAATATAAGCAACTGAACTTAGCAGTTCATGGAAAAAGATACACTATGATTGAGTAGTGAATATTCCAGAATTCAGTTTAGTTCAGAATTGGGGAAAAAAAAATCTATTGATTAATCCACCTCAAGATAAGCAAGAAAAATTATATGATTCTTTTCCACAGATACAGAAAAAAATGTAAGAAAAAGAATGAAAACATAAGAAGTGGGGGGAAAAAGACAAAAAAGTGTTAGTGGTAGCAGGTAATGTAACTGTTTATATAGAAAACAAAATATAACCTAAATATGTTAGGAGAAAAAACGAGTGTCAAATATAAGATAAAGTTATTTGCATTTCTATATGGTATACCCTTTAAAACAACAACAGCAAATATAAGGTACTTTTGTTAGGTGTGCAAATCCTATGTGGAAAAAATTATATTGAAAGTTATTAAAGAAGATTCATATTTACTATATATATATATATATATATAGTGAGAGAGAGAGAGAGAGAGAAATATACTAAATTCATGGAGGGGATAACTTGTAAGAAGTTAATTCTTGTCAAATTTAGTGGCAACTTGATGAAAATCCCAACAGTGTTTTTATGGAGCTTAGCAAACTGATTCTATAATTTACATGGTATAGCAAACAGCCAAGAATGGTAAAGACACATTTGAACAAGAGGGTGCAGTAGATTTGCCCTACAGGTAAAAAGACAAATTATAAACCTAGAGTAATTAAAAACACATGGCTTTGATACAGAGAGAGACGAATAAACCAGTGAAATAGAATAGAGAGCCAAGAAACAGAGCCATACATTTATGGGTACTCTGTACATGAAAAATAATAACCTTTTCTTTTTTTTTTAATTTTTATTGGAGTATAGTTGATTTACAATGTTGTATTAGTTTCTGCTGTACAGTAAAGTGAATCAGTTATACATATATCAACTTTTTATTTAGATTCTTTCCCCATATAGGTTATTACAGAGTATTGAGTAGAGTTCCCTGTGCTATAGAGTAGGTCCTTATTAGTTATCTGTTTTATATATAGTAGTGTGTATATGTCATTCCCCAAATCCCATTTTGTCCCTACTCCCCTTACCCCCTGGTAGCCATAAGTTTGTTTTCTACATCTGTAACTCTATTTCTGTTTTGTAAATAAGTGAAAAATGATTATCTTTTCAAAAAATGGTGCTTGGTCAATTATCTAGCCAGATTACAGAAAAAAGTAACTCCTCTCTTACACAAAAATCAGTTTTATGTGGATTATAAATCTAAACATGAAAAATAAAAAAAACTAGAAAATAATGTAGGAGTACCAACTGTATAGGAAAATATTGATAAACTGGATAATGTTAAATTTAAGAACGTCTGATAATCAAAACACAGCATTAAGAGAATGAAAAGGCAAGCCACAGATGGGGAGAAGATATATGCAGCATATTGGGTTGGCCAAAAGTTCCTTTAGGTTTTAAGTAAAAACAAAAGACACATTTTTCATTTTCACCAAGAACTTTCACAAGTTTCCATTATATGAACCTTGAAAACAGGCAAAACCAAACTACAGGATTAGAAGTCAAAATAGTAGTTATACTTGGTGGGATAGGCAGGGAATAGTAATTGGAAGAGCTATGGGGGCAACTCTGGAGGACTGGCATACCTTCTATTTCTTAACCTGGGTGGTGTACACAGATGATCACTCTATGATAATTAAGCTGTATGTTTACAGTTTATGCACTCTTCTGTATATGAGTACACTTTGCAATAAAAAAAAAATGTTTTAAAAATACCCAGAGTTTAAGTTTTGGGAGGCAAAACTTAAAAATTTTTTAAATCACTCCAGTAGAATTCTTTATGACTTTGGGATACAGAAAGATTTATTGTACAAGGCTCAAAATATGCAAACAATAAAGGAAAATATCTGATAAACTTTACACTAAAATTAGAACTATTTTCATCAAAACAAGCAGAAACTAACACACCATTGTAAAGCAATTATACTCCAATAAAGATGTAAAAAAAATGCCATAAATAAAATGAAAAGATAAGCTGCAGACCCACCAGAGATATTTGTAACATGTAACTGAAAAAGGATTAGCATTCAGAATAAATAATAAAATATACAAACAACCCAAAATAAAAACAGACAAAAGGCATAAGCAGGTAATTCATAAAAGAAGATATATGAATGACCACTAATCATATCTGAATGTATACAACCTCACTAATAATTGGGAAATCCAAATTAAAACTAACAGATTAGCTAGAACTATTAAATCTGACAATTCTAATTGCTGGTATGGATATGAAGCAAAAGGAACTCATACACTATTAGTGAAATCATAAATTGGTATAATCCCTCCATTGGTAGACACTTTTGCATTATCTGATAAGGTTGAAGATGTGTGTGTACCCCCTGACCAGCAATTCCACTCCTGGAGACAGTCCTTGAAAAACTCTGAAATGTGTACCAGAGAACATGTACAAGCAAATCCATAGCAGTATTGCTTATAATAGTAAAATACTGGAAATAACCCATATGTATATGAATAGAAGAAAAGATAAATTATATTTATCCATGCAATGGAATATTATACAATGGTGAAATTTAAAGGGCTATATGCATCAATATGGATGAATCTCAGGAACATAACATTGAACAATAAAAAGCAAGTAACAAAAGAGGACTTAGGATGATTCCATTAAATGAAATTTAAGAGGCAAAACTAATCAGTTTATTATTTGAGGACACATACCTTTGTGGTAATGATATAAAGAAAAGTAAGGAAATGATAAAACAAAATATAGCATTGTGATTGGCTTTCAGGAGAAGGGACGGGAATATAGTCAGAAAGGGACCCACAGGAAGCTGTAGGTATTGGTGAAAATCTATTAAACTGGATGTTTGCTTATTATTCTTAAACTCTACATACACATTATATATACTCTTTTGTGTGCATGACATATTTCATAATAAATTGTTTAGAAATCTTATTTACTTTCTATAGAAAATGATCTATTGGGGACCAATAGCAGAAGCCAGGAAATCAACTATGTTTCCTGTTCCAGTTGTCCAGCAGTAGCTGATGCTGCACTAGAATACTGATAGAGACGAATAGGGAGGGATAGCTAATGATCAGTTCTACTTTTCAATGTTGTCATTAAATTTTTATTTTGTTCTATGTGTTCTTTGATTCTTTGTAAGAATGCGGAAGAGAACACATCATGAGTTCATGGCCAAATGCCGTTTCATACTGAATTTTGACTTTAATTTTCTCAGCAATCCTATGCTGTTAGAGTAGGAGCAGATACTGTCCATTTTACTAGATAGATCAGGAAACTGGGTGGAGAGAGGTTAAAGCAAATTGCTTTAGGGCACACAACTAATAAAAGTGAAAGCCACCCTGGACTTCCCTTTACAACCCACCAGCTTTCTCCTCTGTGTGTCTATGAACAGTATTGTCACCAACTTCCAGCATCGCCAGCACTCTGGCTTGGAAGCACTCAACATACCTTACTCTTTGGGGCCTCCTCTGGGCTGTGAGGAAGGTGTGATATACTGGGTACAGTGGAGGTTAAGTATCCATTTCCTCTGAATTTCTTCCCCTGAGCAGACATTTGACTTAAGCCCCCTGTTCTCCTGAAGGCTGAGGCGCTGGGGCTACAGAGGATCTAGATATTTAAAGGTACATTTGCAGAGAGGAGACCCTTTGCTAATCTAAGGAACAGCTTGTGAGAGCGGGGGTGGGTGAGGGAAGCCAAACCTGGAGCATGTGAACGATAGCTTCATCAACTTGACATTCCCTCAGGACCCACCACCTACATAGGGGTTCTTTCCTGGCTATTTCCCCACCAGATGTAAAAATTATTAAATGTATTTGGCTAGAGTTTCTTGGGGACTCTTCTTTCTCAATTCTTTTCTTTACGTTATTTCCTTCTCTGCCCCCAGTTTTTATCCCCATTTTTCCTTCTCTTTCACATAAGCTATAGCCAAATGTTGTCTGGATTTGCTCAAGTATCAAGGCCCAGAGAAGGAGCTCCTGTGGAGCCCAGTCTTAGTGCTGGGTGCTGAGGTATTTTCCCAGGAGCCTACAGCATTCTGGGTTGAGCCAGACCCAATAACTCAGATGTTCCTCTAGACTTAGAGCTGGCTAGAAAATTCTCCACAGTTTAAAAGAATTAAAGCAGTGACTAGTGAGTGGATAGGTTTATAAAACAAAGTGGAAAAGTTGTCACAGGAGTTTTTCACTGGACTGTGCTCACTGAAGTTTAAGGACTTGAGAAAATAATGAGTGAGCCAAGGTCATTGAAGGAGCTGGGGCCTTGAACCACCTGTCATATATGCTGCATATGTATGTATTTATACTTATGTGCATATGCATAAATATATATGTACATATTAGTAATATATACTCCTATATACTGAGATTTGGAGACCCTAAATAGCCCCTCACTTGCTTTAAAATCTATTTATTAGTGGCTTTAAAATCTCTCTCTGTTAGTCAGATGTTTCTATGGCTCAGTTCTTAGAACTGTTAGAATCCCACTGTTAAATGCATTTAGTTCTGGGATGTCCCTGCTGGTGCAGTGGTTAAGAATCCGCCTGCCAATGCAGGGGACATGGGTTCAAGCCCTGGTCTGGGAAGACCCCGCATGCCACGGAGCAACTAAGCCCATGCGCCACAGCTACTGAGCCTGCACTCTAGAGCCCGCGAGCCACACCTACTGAGCCCACATGCCACACTACTAAAGCCCATGCGCCTAGAGCCCATTCTCTGCAAGAAGAGAAGCCACCGCAATAAGAAGCCTGTGCACTGCAACGAAGAGTAGCCCCCACTCACCGCAACTAGGGAAAGCCTGTGTGCAGCAACAAAGACCCAATGCAGCCAAAAATAAATAAATAAATTTTTAGAAAATGCCTTTAGTTCTCAGAGTCATATTAATCACCACAACAAATATTTGTTGAGCACTTTACGATTTACAAGCACATTTATATACAGTGCCTCACTTACTCAAAACAACCACCATGTTTTTCCTCACCGTATTAGGAGGATCAGGAGTCTTAGAAAATTACGTTTCCAGTCCTGAGGTACAGGAGCTAGAATTTGAATCTGATGTTTGACTTTAATTTTGGTCATTATTTCTTAGACCCAGTGCTAACTATCAGTCATAACTGTCTTAGCATAATTTTATTACATATGATGTGGAATGTCAGCTTCATCTGACCTGGGCGTCAGACTGTTTAGCAGCCAGTCCCCAGAATCCATTCTGGGCAATTTTTTACCCCCTTAAACTTTGGTGTGTAGATCACCTGGAACAGAATTATTCTGGGAGAGGAGGGATAATTGTCAAAATTTCAGATCCTTGGGCCGTATCCCAGGCCTACTGACTCAGTTTACCAGGGATGGGAACTTGCCGTTTTAAAACAAGCACACAGGTGAATTTTTTTTTTCACATCTTTAGTGGGGTATAATTGCTTTACAATGGTGTGTTAGTTTCTGCTCCATAACAAAGTGAATCAGCTATACACATACACATGTTCCCATATCTCCTCCCTCTTGTGTCTCCCTCCCTCCCACCCTCCCTATCCCACCCCTCCAGGCGGTCACAAAACACCGAGGCGATATCCCTGTGCCATGCGGCTGCTTCCCACTAGCTACCTACCTTACGTTTGTTAGTCACACAGGTGAATTTTAAGTGCTCTAGTCTTTGATAGCCATGGTTTAGTAGCCACACTATCCTTTCTAGCATCATTGTCACGTACTTCTGAGTTTCTGGGGCTCTGACTGCTTCGGTAAAATGGGTCACAGTCAATATAGATTCCTGAAGATTGTTGGAATTTGATCCATTGGCCAAAAATTTCTCCCCCATCCCACCCAACTGTAGGATTTTTTTTCCAGGCTGGCCCAGAGGAAAAGCCAATCATTGTTCTCATTCTGACTAATTGGAGACAGTCTGGCCACAAACATCCCCCTTTGTGCCTTTTCTCTTCTACAGGGCTTGGGCAGGGCTGCAGAGAATCTGCTGGAGGGTGGCCCAGGTGGGACCCAGAGGAGAATAATTACAACTGCAATGCCTTCTGTCATTAAGTCCTAAGTGGAATACTGAGTTGAACAATGGAAAAGGTCTCTACTGTCCTTGAGAACATTTTTGTTATTGTCCCAAGCCAAGGACTTGAGTGTTGAATGAGTGTCGAATGTACTTTCTCACAATTTTTTGGAATTTCCTATGGTTTGTGCAGTAATGGCAGTTTGTTTACAGCCTTGCAGTTGGCTGCCTTCAATTTGTTTCAGGTGGTCTGGGGAGTCTTTGGGTAAACTGAGTGGACTACAACTATTAAAGACTCTTGTTTCCTTTTGTTTTTTTTCTTGGAGAACGAAAGAGGATAAACTATTGTCTCCAATATATGGCAAGGAGCCCCAAGTTTTCTACCAGCAGCAATACCTTTTTGTGGTGGTATAACGTTGCTTTGTAAACTTAGTGCAAATATAAACGCCATGCATAAATAGTAACAGTAATAAACATTTATTGAACATTTATTTTATTCCAGTCCCTGCCCTAAGTGCTGTGTGCATTTTTTCATTTAATCCCTCAATAATTCTATAAGTTAGAGGTACTGTTATTATTCTCACTTTATAGATGAGCACGTTGAGTCTTAGCAAGTTGAAGTAAGTTGGCTAACGTCAAACAGGTTAGCATTACAATGGTGATTTGTACCAGGAAAGTCTAGCCCCAGAGCCATATTCCTTTTTGCTATAGCCTGTGTCCCTCCTGTCATGTATAATCTTTCCTATAACACAACATACCCAGATTTAAGTCTTTGTCTAATTTTTCAAGATGAGAATACTGCGTTTGATTATTATGGTGGCTATACTTTTTAACTAAAAATTAGGAAACTTTGGAGGATATAGGAGTGAAAATTTTGAATTGAAGCTGTTCTGAAAAAGACTAGGATGAAGTCTCATATCCCATAGAGGGTACAGTGAGGATATCAATCAGTCCCTCTCCCTTATCCTTTTAATGAAGGACTTTCATGTATACATCTCAGTATGTGACACCATTTATAAAACATGTAGTTGAGGTACTTAACAAATATTTATTGGATGAATGAAGATAGTTCTGTCCTCAAAGAATTCCTGATCTAGTAAGGACAATAAGTCAAACAATTGTAACACATTATGTTGAGTGCTATAATAGAGGTAGCTGGTACCTGATTGGCATGTAGTCAGTACTTATTGAGGAAATAAATGAATCTAAAGGGTGTGTAGGGATCAGGTAATGATATTCAGAGGCATTGCCACCTATGATGGGACCTTAAAAGACAAGTAGGCATAGGCCAGGTGAAGAGGAAAGGCAAAGCATACCAGACAGAGAGGGCTGAATGAACAAAGTACCAAAGACAAGAGAAAACACAGACTGTTTAACAAATTCAAGTCATTCAGTATGGCTGGAACATAAAAAATGGTGGAATCTGGGGGAAAGATGGTAAAGATGAGGCTGACAGGCTAAGTAGGAATAGATCATGAAGGTCTTTTATGCTGTGGAGCTTAGACTTTATCATGACTTCTATGGGAAATTTTGAAATATATGTAGTAGCTAAATGACATAATAATTGTAGTTGTATAAGTATGTGTAAACATGCATGTTTAATAATCTATATATAATTCACTCATCATGGGACCTACTCTTCACAACTAATCTTTTCATTGCTTTGAGGACCTAGTTATTAAAGAGCCAAGGGAGGGCTTAAATACTATGATAAAGCAGGGTTTCCTCAGTCCTCCATGTTCATGGGATTACCTAGGAATTCTGTCTAAAAAGTTTATTCTGATTGATTATGTGTGCAGTAGGGCCTTAGATTCTGCGTTTCCAACAAAGTCCCAAGTAATGCTGATACTGCTGGTTCATAGACTACACTTTTAAGTAGCAAAGCTTCCATAAAAAGAGCAAGACAGTATCTCAGAAAAAATAAAGTGTGTTAATGAAAACCAAAAATGGGCGTGGGACATAAAATAAAGGATGGGATATAGAACAAAGGAGGGAGGTAGCTTTAGTGAAATAAAATTTAGGCAGACAATAAGAAAAAAGAATAACAGAAGACTAAAGAGGCACATCATGAAAATAATATGGGAGTACCTGATCTTAGCTGATGGCAAGGAGATGAGAAAAAAATTTCTAAAAGGAAATGAAGGAGGATATGCTGATCATTATGACTGTAAGCTCTAATTAAGAACAAGTCTGTAATAACTAGTGCACAATTTTGTTCTATGGAATGCTAGGACTGTAAGAATTTCATAAGTGTTTTTGGCAAAAACCTTCATAGCCAAACAAGTTTGGGAAATGTTGTTAAGTAAAGTTAAACTGAGTCTATAAAGTGTTTTTCCAAGAAGCATCCTTGTCTTGGTCTATTTGGGTTGCTGTGACAAAAATACCACAGACTAGGGGGCTTATAAACAACAGATATTTATTTCTCACAGGTCTGGAACATGCGAAGTCCAAGATCAAGTTACCCACAGATTTAGTGTCTGGTGAGGGTTCAGCTTCCTCATTCATAGATTGCCATCTTTGGTTATTTTCTTGCTTCTACTGGGTGGAAGTGGGAGGGGACCTCTCAGAAGTCTCTTGTATAAGGGTCTTAATTCCATTCATGAAGGCTCTACCTTCATGACCTAATCACCTTCCAAAGACCCTGCCTCCAGACACCATCAAATTAGGGATTAGGTTTCAGCATAGGAATTTGGGGTCCGGGGGGGACACAAACATTCAGTCACAGCAATCCTTTTCACAAGACATTTAATTAACATCTCAAGACCCAGGATTTTCATTGAGCACAATATTAGAAAACCTGGTCTACTGAAAGAGACATGGGATTTGGAGTAAGGTCTGGGTTGAAGACTCATTTCCTTAAATTACTTAACTTCTCTGAGCTGCAGTGGCTTCATAGATAAAATGGGCATTACATTCTCAGTCTTTCAAAGCTATTATAAATATTGAACTAAGAAGAATAGGGGAATATAAACTTCAAAGCATTATGATATTATGCCTCTATTTCACTATTTACTACAACATTTCGTACAGTGTTTCATTCGCTGGGACTCAGTCCTCAATGAAAGAAAAACCTTAATGGGTTGGTTGATGTTAGAGGCCAAGAAACTCCTTACAGGGCCATAATAAGAGTACTGGCAGTAGATCTTCTCCTGAAAAAGGCAGGAATTAGGCAGAGGCAAATGAAGGATGTGGCTTGGTATATTGCTTTATCTTTCCTCCTCTTTTCTGTGTGCTCTTTTATTGCTAAAGAGTAGAAGACAGGATGTAACTTCTAGAAGAATATAATTATTTGCAAGGCAAAAAATGGATACTATTTGAACAGGAAAAATTTGGAAAACAAAATCAGCCCCCATGTTCCAGTGGGTGGGCCAGTGTTAATTACTTACAAATGAAATGTTAGGATTCTTCATAACCCATCCCATGATGGTAATACATTATTTTGACCATATGAATATCCAGCTGAAAAATTAACATTTTTCACATCTGAGGCTATGAACTTTCTCAATGGACCTCACCATATTTAAGCATCTTGTGAGAGTGGTTGACTATTACAGGTGGAAAAAAGGGAGGAGATAACTCATCCATAATTACTTAAAGACTACATTTGAAGTTTAAAACATCTGTATGTTTATAAAGCATTCAATCAATTATATATTTGGTAGTCATGTTGTAAAGTGTCTAGCCATTTAAAAACATCTGGATGATTGAATGTCTTTCTGATGTTCAGGCTTGAGTAGATATTTGACAACTGCAAAATATAATTTTCCAGTTGCTTGGTCTAAATTTTGCTGAATTTTTAAAACACTAAGTTGAATAGTTGTTTTGTATCTGTGTCGTCGGCCTGATTTGAGACTGATCAGCTAAGAACAGGCTTAGGAACAACTCCTAAGTTAGTGTCCAAACTACCTTATCTGCTCAACAACAAGGTATTGTTCCTCTTTTTTAGTTTACTTGGTGGTATTGTGCAAGAATATAAAAGTATTTATAGATGTTTAGAGGAGAAGATAGTGTATGATAATTGGTAGAACACTGTGAATGGGGATCAAAAGACCGAAGTTCAAACCCTGGCTGAACCTCTTACCAACTGTATAACAACCTTTGCAGCTATATTAACCTCTTAGTAGTAGTTTGTCTTCTGTGGAATAAATGTAATAATAATAATAACTGGCCTCAGAGTTGAGGTTTATTGTGATAATCTAATGAGATAAGAAAATGTGAACTTTTTTGTTAACTGTATATATTTATGTATATGTATATGCCTATGTTAAATGTGAATGCTCTTGTTTCCATTTCCCTCCAGATAAGTATAGTTAGTACTGTATGTGACCAGCTTTTTGTCAATATGAGGAATTTTTAAAAGACTGGGAAACGCAGAAATTTGAAACAGAAAAAATGGGGAGTATGGCCAAGATAACAAAGTGGGAAGACCCTGAACTCATCTCCCACGAGCACACCAAAATTACCACTACTTACAGAGCAACTATTTATGAGAACAACCTGAAGACTAGCAGGAAAGAGTTTTCACGATTAAAAATAAAGAAGGAACCAAATGAACCAGGTAGAAGGGGTAGAGATGCAGCATAGTCAGGACCCACACCTGCAGGTTGGTGAACCACAAATAGGAAGAATATCACAATCACACAATCAAGGAGTGAGGGGTCTGAGCCCCACATTGGTCTTCCCTGGCCAGGGGACCTGCACCAGGGAAGACATCTGGCTTTGAAAAACCAGCTGGACTTACATTCCAGAGAGCCAGAGGGCAACAGGAAATAGATAACTCCACTCTTAAAGGGCGTGCACAAAATCTCTCATGCTCTGAGTCTTGGCACAGAGGCAGTAGTTTAAAAGGAGCCTGGGTCAGACCCATTTGCTGATCTTGGAGAGCCTCCTAGGGAGGCAGGAGACAATTAGGACTCCCCCTGGGGATGGAGACACAGGGAGCAGTCATTTTGGGGAGCTTGTTCTACCATGATGACACCAGCACTGACCAGCACCATTTTGGAATCTTCCCCCTAGCAGCAGGTGAGCACCAGCCCTGTGCCCCCTAGGTGGTAATCCCAGCCACTCAGGGTCCTGACCCTATGGACAGTGCACTGACAGCAGCTTTCCCCCAGACTGCACAGCCAAACATACAGGAAACTTGCCCTGCCTTCCAGCAGGCCCACACGAGGCAGGACCTTGTAGCCAAAAGGGCCAGGGGCTATACCTGCCTATACTCATAGTACTCAGCCCCACCACAACAGACAGGGGCTTAGCAGCCCACATAGGGGGCACCTCTGGATCATATCACTCTGGTCATCAGAGGGGAGTGAGCTGCTGAACTCTATAGGATGCTCCTACATAAGGCCACTTCTCAAAGGTCAAGAAATGTAACTGACCTACCTAATACCTAGAAATAAACACAGAAAATTAGGTAAAATGAGAAGACAGAGGAATATGTTTGAAAAATTTGAAGAAACAAGACAAACTCTCAGAAAAAGAACTAAGCAAAGTGGAAATAAACATTCTAGCTAATGAAGAGTTCAAGGTAGTGATCCCAGAGAGGCTCATTGAACTCAAGAGAAGAATGGATGAACACAGTGAGAAATTCAAAAGAGTTAGAAAATATAGAGAAGACTCAAACAGAGCTGAAGAATAAAATAACTGAAATAAAAAATATACCAGGAGGAATTAAGAGTAGGTTAGCTAATATAGAGGAATAGAGCAGCAGTCTGGAAGATGAAGTAGTGAAAATCACTCAAACAGAACAGAATAAATAAATAGATATATAGATACATAGATAGATAGATAAATAGAATTAAAAGAAAGTAGGATAGTTTAAGAGACCTATGATAGGACAACATCAAGTGTAAGAACATTTGTATCATAAGGGTTCCAGAAGAAGAAGAGAGAGAAAGGGGCACAGAATTTATTTAAGAAATAATAGCTGAAAATTTCCCTAACCTGGGAAAGAAAACAGGTATCCAGGTCCAGGAATCACAGAGAATCCCAAACAAGATGAACCCAAAGAGGTCCACACCAAGATACACTATAATTAAAATAGCAAATTAAAGATACATAGAGAATCTTAAACGCAGCAAGAAAACAACAGTTACATAGACAGGAACTTCCATAAGAGCACAGAGTGACTTTTCAGCAGAAACTCTGCAGACCAGAAGGAAGTGGCACAATATATTTAAAGTGATGAAAGGAAAAAACCTACAAGCAAAAATACCCACCAAGGTTATCATTCAGATCTGAAAGAGAGATAAACAGTTTTACAGACAAGCAACGCTATAAGAAGCCAGCACCACCAAACCAGCTTTTAAAAAACGGTTAAAGGGACTTATCTAAGTTGAAAATAAAAGGCCACAACTAGAAATATGAAAATTATGAAAGGTAAAATCTCAGTGGTAAAGGCAAACATATAGTAAAGGTAATAACCATTTATAAAGCTAGTAGGAAGGTTAAAAGACAAAAGTAGTAAAATCATCTATATTCACATAAATATTAACGGACACACAGATCAAAAGATGTAATATATGACATAAAAAACATTAAATGTGGGTGGGAGGGGGCATTCAGGGTAGTTAGAATGCATTCAAACTGAAGAGATCATGAACTTAAAGTAACTATACATAGTTATATATAAATTTATAGTTATATATTAACCTCATAGTAACCACAAACCAAAAACCTGTAATAGATACACAAGACAAGCAATCCAAATATAACACCAAATATAGTCACCAAAGCACAAGAGATGAGATCAAAAGAAAAAGGAACAAAAAAGAACTACAAAAACAACTAGAAATCAGTCAACAAAATGGCAATAAGTACATATCTATCAATAATTACTTTAAATGTAAATGCACTAAATGCTCCAATCAAAAGACATAGAGTGTCTGAATGGAAAATAAAAAAAGACCCAGCTATATGCTGCCTAAAAGAGACTCACTTCAGATCTAAAAACACACAATGACTTAATGTGAGGAGATGGAAAAAGTTATTCTATGCAAATGGAAACAAAAAGAAAGCTGGGATAATAATAACTTTCAGTACAGTTGGTTGCTAGACTTACTATGGTGATCATTTCTGAATGTATGTGAATAAAATCACTATGTAGTACACATAAAAGTAGCATAATATTATATGTCAAGTACATTTCAATAAAAATAAATAAAACAGAAAAAATGAATGTAGCCTAAAATGGCGATAAACATTGTTAAGAAATTCTGTACTTGGCCTTGAATTTCACCTCCCACTCTTTTAGTCAAATGAGTCCTTTGCCTATAATCCTTCTTCACCTTTCAACTCTGGTTTTTTAAAGCTATTCACTATACTTGGAATATTCTTCCTTCATGTTTCCACATATTCTAATTCTGTCATTGTTTCATGTTACATCTAAAATACCAGCTTTCCCTATGAATATTGTATTCATCTTTCTAAGAGTCATGATTTTAAAGTCTGGGTTTGAAACCTGACTTCTACTTAATAACTGTGTGACTTTGGCCACCGTATTTATTCTCTTGAAATTTTGATTTCTTGAGTAGGAAATATCATATCTCATGATATGAGATATCTCATATCTCATGAACTGAGAATTGAGAGAGCTAATGCATACCGTTCTAGTAGTACCTGTTCTTTACAAAAAGTCCTATTTCTGCCTGTCAGTGTCTCTAAAGAAATACTTCAGTGTTTTCTTTAGTTTTTGTTTTTTATCAATATGCAGTCTTTAAAAAATCAAATAGCACTACAAGGCTTAAAAGAGAAAAGAAATTCCTTGTCCCGCTATCTCCCAGTATACTACATTGAGTGGCAATCACACTTGCAACTCTTTCACCTGTTTCTTATATTTGACTCCAGATTTCTAATTACCATCCTTATACTGCCATTTGTTGGTTTTTCAATTTTAGTTAGTAGTCCTCTACTGACTTTTCACAGTGGAAAATGAAACTTAACCTCTATTATATCTTCTTCCCTGACATGAATGCATTTGCTCTCTCCAGTTCTCTTAAAATAGCTTATTGTTTGTTTTGGGACTGTTGAAATATTATTCACAAGTAAGCTAAAAACAAGACAATGATTTTATTTCCATTCTTGTGCCACTTTTTATTTTCCCTAGAGTCAATAATTGCTTTATTTTTTTAATATAGTTTACTATGCTATTTACTCTTTCTGCTTTCTTTTCTAATAATATTTCTTTGAACTGCCTTCAGCCTTTTGGACAGTCTTTTCTTTTATATGGTGGTAAAATTTAATAGAGTCAGATGTAAAATTTTCTTTGACTTACAGCTGTGCTCTTATCAAACCCACATTACATTTGATTCTTTGTGTCAGTCCAGTGTGATGATATCAATCTGTTATATCCTCTCAAGAATACTTGTTGGATGGTACACTTAGAATTTTCCTTATTAACAACAGAAAATTTTTAGATTTTTTAGGAATTAGTTTCTAGCTCTCCAAAAATGTACATCCACTCTATAACTATATTCTTGTTTTGGTAGAACAACTGTTTGTCAATTAAGTCTTTTACATCTGTAAATCCATCATATAGTGTATTTGTGATTCCCATGATTTCTGTCCCCTTATGTTCATGCCATTTATAAACCTCTCACCTTGAATATTAGGTAGTTTACTCCTATAGTTATATGACAAAGGTGAAAGGAGTTTGCAAAGTTAACTTTGTGAAAATCATTTAACTTTGAGTAAATCAGAAGGGAAATTATCCTTGGTGGGCCTGACTTAATCAGGGGAGCACTTTAGAGGGACTGGAGCCTTCCTGTAGGCTGAGATTCAAAGTGAGAGAGACACTCTTCTGCTGGACATGAAGAAGTAAGTTGCTGTATTGTAGAGAGGGCCAGATTGGCATGTGACAGCAGGCTACTCATAGGAGCCAAGAGCATCCCCAGACAATAAACATAAAGAAAGTAGAGACCTGTGAGCTTGGATAAGGATCATGAACTGGCTGATACCTTGATTTCACACTTGTGAGACTCTCAGCAGAGGACCCAGTAACATGTGTTCGGATGTCTGATCTACAGAACTGTGAGACAATAAGTGAGTGTTGCTTGAAGCCACTAAGTTTGCAGTAATATGTTATGCAGCAATAGGAAACTAATGTACTATTCGCCTCTAAAAGATCCATTATTAAAAAAAAAAAAACTCTGAAGCACATTGAATGTCATCATAAGTGAAAGCTCTCTTTCAGAGAAGATTGTTTTTAAGCACAGAAGTTTGTGAACTTATGAAATTGAATTCAAAATAAGTACAGTTTTAGAAAAGAAATTGAAAAAGTTCTATTTAATGTGATTGTCCTATTATGGTAACTCTATTTTTTTTTTCTAAAGCAGTTTTATATCCAACGGTCTGAATTTTTGTCACTACCTATATAACACAAACAACTCAGGTACAGTTAGTTCATCCTTTTCTAGGCTCTTTAGGCCCTCTTCACAAACAATTTTGAAAAAAAAAGCATATGAATTTTTACTATAATTATTTTCTCCATTTCCATCCTCAATATATTTCTAAATTAGATAAGGATATTGTTCATATCCACACCTTGAAATATGATTTTACTTCACGCTAACATTTTAACATCATTTCCATGGCTGCCAATAATCACAGCTATCTTGTAGGCTCATGTCTAAGCAGGGTATCTCCACCTTCCAGAAAGTCAAAAATCTCATTAAGTGCTTCTACACACCTTATGGAAACTTCAGAGTAACCAAAAAATTACATTATGAAAGTCTCAATATCACTTGTAAGCAAATCATATCCCTTTTCAGCAGCATCTTTTCCTTTTCTTCAGAAAAAGTTAAAGGCTGAATGGAATTTGCCAAAATTTACATTTGCACTGTCTGCCAAATATGCAGGTAGCTTAGCAATGTATAGTTTGTATTTTGACAGTTTATCAACAGTTTTTTTATGTTTTCCTGAAGTTTCATTAAAATGTTTATAGAAATTAAGAGGACAATTAGAAACTCCATCTTTCATACTTCCACATGAATTTTAGGAGTTGTAAAAAAATTCCATTGTATCAGAGTATTTTGTTATCAGCTTTACCTTGTAGAAGGTAAAATTTTTCCCCATTTTGATATATGCTTCCTCTTCTTTTTATGGCAGTATATAGTTGGTTTACAATGTTGTATTAGCTTCAGGTGTATAGCACAGTGATTCAGATATATATATTTTTTTCAGATTCTTTTCCATTATAGGTTATTACAAGGTATTAAACATAGTTCCCTCTGCTATACAGTGGGCCCATGTTGTTTATCTATTTTATATATAATAGTGTGTATCTGTTAATCACAAACTCCTAATTTATCTCCCACTTCCCCCCTTTTCCCTTTGGCAACTGTTAGTTTGTTTTCTGTCTATGAGTCTTTCTGTTTTGTAAATAAGTTTATTTGTATCATTTTTTTAGATTCCACATATAAGTGATATCATATGATATTTGTCTTTTCTCTCTGACTTACTTCACTTAGTACGATAATCTCTAGATCCATCCATGTTGCTGCATATGGCATTATTTCATTCTTTTTTATGGCTAAGTAATATTCTATTGTATATATGTACCACATCTTCTTTATCCATTCATCTGTCGATGGACATTTAGGTTGCTTCCACGACCTGGCTATTGTAAGTTATGCTGCAATGAACATTGGGGTGGTGCATGTATCTTCCTCTTGAGGTCACAATATAATGATAGTAATGGAATTCTCTTAAGCTTAAACTTGTAATCATAAATAAATGTGAAAAGAGATAATGAATAAGAGATGTGAAATTTTGGAGAGGTTGCAAGTGGATGGCCAAGTGGTAACTGATTAGAGCAGAGCCCAGATGTGACAGGAGGACCAAGAAGAAGTAGCAAATCATTTTACACCCTTCAGGTAGGAAATAACGGAAACAAACTATGACTGATTCATTTTCCAAAAGAGCCGCTCTTCTTTGAACCCTCCAAGGTGGCAATTCTCCTTCTACCCGATCCTCTAACAGTACTTTTGACACCAATTTCGCTGATTAGTTTAACATAACAGCATTAATTTTTTTTCATCCAATGATCTTGTGCTACCTTTTGAATTGAAATGGAATCTGCCAGTTGGGTTCGATTTTTTTTTTTAATTCTCAGAGTGATGCTTTATCCTAACGTGGGTTATAATCAAGATGGTCATAAAAGCAGATTGGCCTATGCAGTGCTTAATGAAAAGCAGGTTAGCAGGTTGATAATCACAGTCCTTGTTAAACAAGTACATGTCAAATGAGAATCAAATGATATATATGAGAGCTCTTTTCAAACTGTAAAGTACTATAATATGGTAAATAGACATTTGAATTGGTCCAGTGAATTCTAGGGAGGTACTATAAATAAAATTCATCAATTTTGGACTTCAAAGATACACATATCCTTTATTACTATACTGTGTTTGGGGTTTCTTCATTATTTTTCCCTTTCCAGCTTTGTATTCTATTTCTTAATCCCAATAACAGGCCTGTGTGCCCACTTTTTGTCCATTGTTACATGGTCTAGGGATGGGGATGGGGTCTCAGTAAGGATCATTGTCATGGAGGGGCCGACTCTGATCCAGTACTACTGGAATGACCATTTCAGAAAATAATTTGGACTGCAAATTTTGCTAAAAACTTTTCAATAAATACCAAGATAAAGATGTCACTCAGCTGCTTTGCCAGTTTGTTTTTATTCCTGAGCATCACCATAGCCATCATATTTGTCTTTCTTCAAATATATTTAGGGAACGTCTTTGTAGGTGTCTTGGAGTTTGCAAAGTCTGTTAGGCTGCCTTGTTTTGGTATACACCCAACTTGCAATTTTTGCAGGCTTCCCTGTTCCCCTTAGAAACCTCAGGTTTTCCTTTCAACTCCACTCTGAATGGATATTTAGGAGATTGTAGATTATCTTTTTGGGGGGGCGGGGGCTAAAGTCCAGTCAAATAATGTAGTCCTAGGCCTATAGAGTCCAGGCTATTCCACTCACAGATCAGTGTCAGACACACTAGTTCTAAAATGCATTTTGAAGTAGACAAATAGCCAGATAATTGAGTGGTAAATAATAGCAGATGCCCAGAGGTAAGACAAAAGTAGAAAAGGTGGTTTGCATTGGGATTGGCAGGAAGACATGTTTCAGAGGGCAGGGATTGCCGAGTAGGGGCATACCAGGGCACCATGATCCATGTAAGTCAGGCCAGGCCAAGACTTGGAGACTTACAGAATAATTGAAGACTTAAAAAAATAAAGTCAGTGGAAAAAAGACCACCAAAATCTTTAAGCAAGGTGAAGTTCAGGATGAGAGAAATCAACTCAAATTTGACCTCAGGCTCAGACAGCTAAATTCTTTGCAGGGAGATATTTTTTTCTGTCTCCTTGAAATATATGTTATAAGGTGGATCAGAGTAAAAAAGCAATGGATGTCACTTAAGAGACCTGGATTTCATATAGTTCTACTACTCACAGGCTGTGTGACCCTGACAAAGTTCCCACGATCAACCTCAGATTTTTCATTCCTAAAAGGAAAAAAATGTACTTATAAGATCCCTGAACTCTGGCTTTGTGAATTACTGATTCTGTCACCCAAGTTTCATCAGTGGGCTTGGGAGCCCATAGGAGAGTCTCTCTCACTTTCCTCAAATATAGTGAGAGTGTATTTTGTAAACAGAGATGGATAGGAGAGTGGGATTTTTTTGTATAAATTAGTCAAGAATTTGAAATCCCCCCCCAAACAAAGAATTGGAATCCCATTTTACTTGTTGATCAGCCTATTTAGTCTAACGCTGAGAATAGTTGTATACAGCAGTTGTTTAATAATTACACGTGGACTTAATGAATAAATGGAGGAGAGTCCCATGTGAACACTCCTGTGGGTGTTCCTACTACTCCATAGTTTACATTTGTAGTCAAATGCAAGCACAATTATTTGTCCACACTCTTTCCCACCCCCTTTTCTCTTAGGATCTTTTACTGTAGTCTGAGGAAGAGGGAAGGTTTTGTCGTTGTTTTTCTCTTAAAATGCAGAGGTAATTATATTCCTCAAATCACCAGGCAGATCCTGAAATGAACTCTCTTAACTAGAAAAGAACATTGAACAGGGAGGAAGAGAGGAGTAAAATAATAAATCTGTTCTTATTCGTGAACAGCAAGGACTTATCTACTAGAGAGGCATGGTTTTCCAAGGAGTTGTACCATTTATGTTCTGTAGAAGCTAAGTTCTTAAGCTGAATTGAATACTTGCAGCCTGGTGGGGCAAATTAGTTTTTTGAACACAAGGTTGGGCTTATATAGGTGAATGAATAAAGACCATATTTAGGTAAATGAGAAGTAGTATAAAGGTTCTAAACTCTTGGGAAAGGGCAATGGAATATTGATTTGGAGCATGGGTTATGGTTGAACTCACATTTATTTAGCTGAGTGTGAAATACAATGTAAATCAATGTCCTTTAAGCTCGTTTTTGTCCAAAGATTGTAAATACACAGTCTCTTCCCAGCCATCACGCACTGGGCTGTATCTACAGAGTGGCAAATATTTGTCATGTGCTTATTGTATACTTGCAAGACGTTTATAAACATCCAATTTTTTCAGGTTTTATCCTGTTGTTTGGTTTGATATAGAGGCTTTTTTCCCCTTTTTTTCTTTCTTGTCTGTTTATCATTTGTTTCCTAGGATTATGTTCTAAAGTTCACCTATATTCCTTGCCAGAGTCATCTGAATATATAGAGAAAGAAGTAGGAACCTATAAGAAAGATACATTCTGTTCCCTCATGGCACTGCTAATATGTATGACATCTGTAACTATTAATGTTACACAAAGACATGGTTTCTAAAAGACACTTATTAGAATTCATTAGTCCATTCATTTTTTATCATCCAGGAACATTTATTGGAAAGCTACTATATACATCACTTCTTAACTGAAGCTGATGGTTAGACTTTCTTTCTGAAAACTTTTCATCATTCAGGCCTTTTGCTCAAATATCAAATTTTTAAGTTAACTTCTCTTTGATTGCCAAGGTAAAGAGTTGTCATCACACTCTAAACACAGCACTATTGTTTTTGTTTTTAATTTTATATTTTAAATTATAATGTAGTCAAATTGACTTTTATGGGGAGTAGTTCTTTGAATCTTAATATTGATGCATGTATAGATTCATGTAATCACCACCATCAGGACACAGAACAGCTCTATTACCTCCAAAAATGCTCCCTTATGTTACTCCTAAAGAGTATTAAACTCACCCCACTCCTATGCCCTGGCAACCATTGATCTGTCCTCAGTGAACTAACTATAGTTTTGTCTTTTAGAGAATGTCATAAAATGGAACCATACATACCTTTTGAAGCTGACTTCTTCCACTCAGCATAATGCCTTATATCAATAGTTCATTCCTTTTTATCTTTGACTAGCATTCCACTCTACTGATGTACTAAAGTTTGTTTATCCACCCACCTGTTGAAGGACATTTGGATTGTTTTATTTGGTTATTATGAATAGAACTGATATAAACAATCCTGCATAGGTTTTTGTGTGAACATAAGTCTTCATTTCTCTAAGGTAAATACCCGGGAGTGGGATTGCTGGGTCATTTGTTTAACTTTATGAGAAACTGCCAAATTGTTTCCAGAATGGTTGTACCATACTGCATTCCTGCCAAAAATGTATGAGAGTTCCAGTTGCCCTGCATTCTTCACTAGTATTGACGTGGTATTATCGGTTTATTTTTTAAGTTTTAGCCATTCTAATAGAGGGATAGTGGTATTTCATCATGATTTTAATTTGCATTTCCCTGATGGCTGATGATGTTGAACATCTTCTTAATGTATGTAATTATTGTCATCCATATATGCTCTTTTTTGAAGGATATGTTCAAGTTTGTTTTCTCATTGTTGAGTGTTGAGAATCCTTTATATATTCTGAATACAAATCCTTTTTTCAGATATGTGATTTGTAAATATTTATCCTAGCCTGTAACTTGTCTTTTTATTCTTTTAACAGGATCTTTGGCAGAGCAGAAGTTTTAAATTTTGATAGACTCCAGTTTATCAATTTTTTCCTTCATGTATCATGTCTTGGTGTCATGTCTAAGAACTCTTTACCTAACTCCTGGACTTGAAGATTATCTCCTCTGTTTTCTTCTAATTGTCTTACAGTTTTACATTTAGATCTATGATTCATCTTGTCTTAATTTTTGTATAAGATATGAGGTATGGGCTGAGGTTTATTTTTTGCATATGAATGTGCAGTTGTTTCTAAACTATTTGTTGTAAAACTATCCTTTTCCAACTCATTTGTTTTTGTACTTTTGTCTAAAATAAAATGGTTATATCTGTGTGGGTCTAATTCTAGAACTTCTATCCTCTTCCACTGATCTATGTGTCTTTCCCTTTGCCAGTATGACACTTTTCATACTATAGCTTTATACTGAGTCTTAAAATTAGATGGTGTAATTTCTCAGACTTTATTCTTCCTTCCCCAAATTGTTTCAGCTATTATGAAACAAGTGTCTTTGTTCTTCCATATACATTTTAAGATTTGTTTGTCTATATCTACAAACATCCTGCTGGGGTTTTTATTGTAATTGCATTAAATCAATAGATAAATTTGCAGAGAACTAACTTCTTTACTATGGTGAAGCTTCCAATCCAAAAACAATATAACTCTCCATTTAATTAGATCTTTAAAAATCTCTCTTATTAGTGTTTTATAGTTTTTAGCAAGCAGATCCTGCACATTATTTTAGATTTATACCTAAGTATTTCAGGTTTTTTGGAGCTATTATAAATGGTATTTTTTAAACATTTAATTTTCCAATTTGTTTATTTTAGAATGTAGAAATATCACCTTGCTAAACTCACTTATTAATTCTAGGAGGTGGTTTTGTTTTTCATAGAATCTTGGGATTTTCTATAAAGACAATCATGTCATCTATGAATAAGGGCATTTTTATTTCTTCATTTCTAATCTCTATATCTCTTAATTTATTTTTCTTGCCTTATTGTATTGGCTAGGACTTCTAGTACAGTGTTGAATAGGAGTAGTGAGAGCAGGCATCCCTAAGTTTTTTCTGACCTTAGGGGAAAACATTCTGTTTTCCACCATTAATTATAATGTTAGCTGTAGGGTTTTTTTTGGTAGATGTTCTTTTTCAGGTTGAGCAAGTTTCTTTTGTTCCCAGTTCGCTGAGAGTTTTTTTTTTTTAATGAATGTTTAATATCCATGTTTCATAATGTTCCACAGTAAAATCATCTTGGCCTGGAGGTTTCTTTACTAAAAGACTTTAAACTACAAATTCTATTTCTAAAATAGTTATAGGACTATTTAGGTTATTTCATCTTGAGTGAGTTTTAGTAGCTTATAATTATTGTGTCAGACAGACTGTAAAGTGGCCCCCAATTCTGCTTGCCTCCTGGTGTTCACACCTTTGTGTAATCCACTTCCTTTAAGTATGGGAAGGACCTGTGTCCTGCATCTAACCACTAGAATATGGTAAAGTTGATGAGATGTTACTCCCATAATTAAGTTACCTTATGTGGCAAAGGTTGTCAGTCTTGTGATAAAATTGTTACATGACTTTATCTTAGTAGCCTTTTTCTAGAGACTCTCCTTATGAGCTGAATTATGTAAGTGTTCATGTTGGAGAACTCACTGTGGAAAGGAACTGCAGGCAGCCTCTAGGAACTGCAGTGGCATCTCAGACCCAAAGGTGGCCTCTGGCCAACAGTCATCAAAAACCCAGAGCTATCAGTCACTGGGGTACAAGGAAATGAATTCTGGCAACAGCTTGAATGAGCATGGAAGCACATTCTTCCTTATTCAAGCAACTAGATGAGAATGAAGCCCACTTGACATTTTGTGTACTGTAAGTGCCTGACAATTAGCTTTTTAAAAATTTTTTAATTTTTTTATTATTTCTTTTAACATCTTTATTGGAGTATAATTGCTTTACAATGGTATGTTAGTTTCTGCTTTATAACAAAGTGAATCAGCTATACATATACATATATCCCCATATCTCCTCCCTCTTGCGTCTCCCTCCCACCCTCCCTATCCCACCCCTCTAGGTGGTCACAAAGCACTGAGCTGATCTCCCTGTGCTATGCGGCTGCTTCCCACTAGCTATCTCTTTTACATTTGGTAGTGTATATATGTCCATGCCACTCCCTCACTTTGTCCCAGCTTACCCTTCCCCCTCCCCATGTCCTCAAGTCCATTCTCTAGTAAGTCTGTGTCTTCATTCCTGTGCTGCCCCTAGGTTCTTCATGACCATTTAAAAAAAATTATTTTTTAGATTCTATATATATGTGTTAGCATACGGTATTTGTTTTTCTCTTTCTGACTTCACATTCTTGAGCACATTCTTCCTCATTCAAGCATCCAGATGAGAATGAAGCCCACTTGACGTTTTGTGTACTGTAAGGGCCTGACAGTTAGCTTTTTTGATTGTAATTAAGGGCCTGATTAAGCTTTTGATTGCTGAGGCAGCCACTTCAAAGACATCCATCTCAAATGAACACATTGCCAGCTACCCAACTAGATAAGGAGCCAGAACGCTCCACCCATAAAGTTCCCCTTTTCAGAAAGCTCTGGTTGACTTAGATAACTGACCAATTGACTCACTTGCTTGCTTTCCCCTTCCTACACTTTGATTCCTGCTCTTATGTTTTAAATTCACCAATAAAGTATGAAGCTGTGAAACTCTAGGCACCCCACCTTAGATCATTAAAGGCAGAACCCTAGGTCTGTGCTCTCTCTCTTTCTCCTTTCTACTCGCAACCTTGCTGTTTTGTCCCAAGAGTGCCATATACCCTCCAGGACCTGTGAGTAATAAACCTTGTTTTTCAGAGTTCCCTGATGATTGTTGCTGAGGTGTGTCTTGCAATCATAAGAACCTCAAGGGCTGGTCCAACCACAGAATTGACTCTGAAAAGGGAAATGTCTGTGAGGACACATGACAAGTAGTACAGGCTCAGCTAAGAGCCCTCAGGCACTTCTGGCTTATACCATAACTATCAGTAGTAGGCTGAGACTAACCCAAAACACTGTAATTACAGCCTTGTGAGACCGCAAGCAGAGGACCCAGCCAGATGATAAATTATATTGTTTTTTGCTGCTAGGTTTCTGTAATTTTTTACACAGCAACAGAAAACTAATATAGTGGTTTTTGAGGAATTGGTCTATTTCCTCTATGCTGTTGAAGTTATGTACATAAATTTGTAGGACTTTTTTGAGTCTGTGGAGTATATGGTGATGAAACCGCACACCTCGTCTCAGATTGGGACTCGAACCCAATTGCACCTCAGATGGGATTTGAACCCAATCAAATCTCAGATTGGATCTTGAACCCATGGGCTGGGACTTGAACCCACTGTCTTTTAGTTAAAATCACTCACCTAGTGTCAGGACTTAGTGAAGCTCAGGTTCTTTATGACTTAGTGTAGAAGGAATTCAGCAAGAAGCAAACTGATAGGCAAGAAACAGATTTATTAATATGGGACGCTTGTGAGGGATACATGCGGGAGGTAAGAGGGCTTTGCCCTGAGAACTAAGTGGGAAATGCAGGTTTATTTAGAGAGATACACACTCCACAGACAGAGTGTGGACCATCTCAGAAGGTGAGAGTGGCCCTGAAATATGGGGTGGTTAGTTTTTATGGCTGAGTAATTTCATAGGCTAACAAGTGGGAGGATTATTTTAATTATTTTCGGGAAGGGGCAGGGATTTCCAGGGATTGGGCCACTGCTCACTTTTTGGTCTTTTATGGTTAGCATTGGAACTGTCATGGCACCTGTGGGTGAGTCATTTAGCATGCTAATGTATTACAGTGAGCATATAATGAGGGTCAACTGGAAGTTGAATCTTCTGCTGTCTTGGGCCTAATTGGTTCTAACCATATTCTCAATTACTATGTCATTAAAGATTGTGCCCTGCCCCCTTCCCACCTGTCTCAGTGATATCCCTCTTTACTTCATGGTATGGGTAATTTGTGTTCTCATTTTTGCTAGAGGTTTATCAATTTTTTGTTCTTTTTGAAGAACCAGACTTTGGTTTCATTGATTTTTTTAAATTGTTTTTATGTTTACAATTTTATGGATTTCTGCTCTATATTATTTTTTTCTTCTGCTTGCTTTGAGTGTACACTTCTAGTTTTTTCAGGTGAAAACTTAGTTTAATTTGAGGTCTTTCTTGTTTAGCTTTTAATGCTGTACGTTTTTCTATAAGCATTGCTTTATCTGTGTCCCACAACTTTGTATATGATGGATTTTTAATTTCATTAAGTTCAACATTTAAAAATTTCTTTTGAGACTTCTTTCTTGACCCATGGGTTGTTTAGAAGTGTGTTGTTTGACTTTCAAGTGGTTGGAGATTTTTCTGTTGTCTTTTTGTATTAGTTTCTGGTTTAATTCTATTACTGTCAAAGAATACTTCCTTTAACTTCATTCTTTTAAACTCTTTAAGATGTGTTTTATGACAGAATGGAAGTAGGCTAAGCATTGACCCTTAAATTGTGAGATTATGGTTTTGAACAGGTGCAGAGGAAAAAAAAGGAGTTTCCAGTCATTCAAGCAGTGTGTAAGCAGCAAAGAAAGGGCAAGAATTATTTTGAAGGGTAGAGACTAACAAGTTTATCTAGAGCAAAAGACTCATGTAGAAGAGATACTGGTAGTAGTAATGAGACTAGAGAGATAAACTGAATCTAACTTATACAGAGACTTTAATAGCAGGCAAAGGCATTTAGATTTTATTTAGTCGGCAAAGAGGAAGTGATAAAAGTTTAAAACAGGCAAACTATATGATCAAAGCTGTAATTTAGAATGACTGCTATGCCAAGCAGGAAGAGATTGAAGGCAGGGAGACTAGTTAGAAACTATCTATATTGAGAGGTAATAATTTAAGAGCATGAATCAAAGAGGAGGTAATCTATTTATGTAAACAAAACCCTCACTGATGGATTGGTTCAGCTAGAGTAGAGAGTACAATTCAAGAAAATGGTGGGACCCTAGGAATGAGATGAGGCAGGTTCTCCAGAGCATACAGGGAAAGATTTTAGCAATGTTTCTTTCTGAAAGTAAAACTCCATTTTTAGTCTTTTTGAGATAGAATGTGACTGAACATTCCCCCTTCTATTTCTGTTCTTTGGCTCCCCAAGCCCTATTGCTCCAGGGGCTCTGACCTTTCCTTAGTTGCCTGGCATCCAGGCAAGTTCTTAGCCATCAAATTTCAATCCAGGTGGCCTCCATAAATATATCAACAGAATTTATTTTCTTTAATTTTCTTTGTCCTTGCTTGAGAATTTGCTGATTGGGAGACTGTTTGGAGGCCAGTATGCCCAAAGATGGATAACCACATCTGCTAGCCATTTGGATTAATTATTACACCTGTGTCATAAAACCTGCATTAATAAAGAGGTGGCAAGGAAACTCATACTGCAGCCTAGACAGGACTCTCATTCCTTCCCAACATTCTGTCCCTGTCAATGGCATTCTACCATCCTATTCTCCTGGCACATCACCTGAAGTGCTACAGCTTACTTCCTCCAGCACCCCCATGTCTAGTGTGTCTCTAAGTCCTATTTCTTTACCTGAAAAACCTCAGAGCCATCCTTTCCAATTCTTTCTAGTCTATATTCTAGTCTGAGTCTTCTCTAATCATATGACACCTAGAATATTACAAATTGTCCCTCTTGCCAGCTGCCAGCCCCTTCTGTCTGCCCTTTTATACAGTAGAAAGACTATTCCTTCTCAAACATTTTGATCAAGTTACACTCCAGTGCTTTGACTGGTAAGCATGAATCTCATCTTTGATCTATTGATAGGCTCTCAGAAATTTACATGGTTTTCTGTTGTCTTTTTCTTTTTAATCAAATACATATGCTTCATACGAGTCTTTAAAATTGTCCATCAACATCCCTTAGCATTCTTGTTCTTATTTATGACTGATCTTTAACCCACAATTACTTTCTGCCCCAGCCAAGGAAACCTGCTTGTTCTTTCATGTGCACAAGTGTCTGATTCTTGGCTGCATGCTGCTTCAAACCTTAATTACACACAGTACCCCTAAATACCCTCCCCCCTCCTTTCCACCAAGTTCCTCTGCAAAATGCTCTCCAATGGTCATCCCTGACTCAGCCTTCATACCCCAATGTGTGGGGTTCATATTAATGAGAGATCTACAGCATTATGGGGAACTGTTGAGAATCTAGTACCCAAAAGTCCAGAGTAGGTACTGGAAATGAAGAAGGGAAATAGCCTTTGGATCTTTAACCTAGGCTGAGGCTGATGGAAAAAAAGACCACCCTTCATAATGTATAAGTCCCTGGCAGAAGTTTTTTCCATGTTACAGAACCACGTGACACATTTGGGGAAGTGAAGAAGAGAGCAGACACTAGCCTAGGCAGTCAGATCTGGAAAATCAACTATGTCAATAAATGAGGAGATGCATATTACAGTCTCATATCCCTCGTGATATGTCTACATCTATTTAAACATAGCTAGCTAGATAAATAATTATAAATATTATCATATATGTATACAACATATATCATGCAATATACATTAATATATGCATGTGTATATATATGAAATAGGAATATATATGAAATAGGAACCCTGGAGGAAGCAGAAAGAAAGAATACTGATGTGCCCAACAGCACTCCTGTCAAGTCCTTGCCCCTCCCAATGTATTTAAATTCTTAAATTAAAGCCATTAGTATACAATTATAAAGAGTACTAGTGAAGCTTTTTTCCTTTTTGAGATCAGGAATAGATAACTTAAAAACAAAAGTGTTGTAGGGTGATACAGAGCCTCTTTAAATTTTCCTTTCTCTTTATTGTTTTCAGTAGAGTGTATCATTTACATTAGATGAACCTAAGTAACAACATTCTTATGTAGGGCAGAGATGGAATCCTTTGTATTAGGAGAAAATATACAATTCTGGCTAATTCTGTTTCATACTGAGAAATTGTATCTTCCCTCTTGTCTCCTCCTCACATATAGTTTCTCCTTTTTTCACTTTTACATCTCTGCCCTCTCTCTCCCTCATCCCTCTTCTTCATTCTATTTCTTTCCCTTCTTTCTAAAACACATTGCTCTTAAATGTAAAGGGAAAGAAAAGTCATTAATCACACTGCAGGATACAGTGCTTAGATGGCTGTAGTTGCTGAAGGAGGTCTGTTTAGCATCAGTCAACTTTTCATTTCCTTTCAGTGGGGATAGTGGGCTGTTCTGAGTCCCTGGGGCCAGCCATGAATGCAGGTATTGAGAGTTCAGGAGGAGACTATTAGAACCAAGTGCTGGAGATACAATAGCATTTAAATTAATCTACTACCTGGATTGGCGTCCTTCAACCCTCCTTTCATTTCTCTGGCTTAAAGATACAGATTTTACAGGGTAGGTATTGGTCAGGATTAACTCTGCATTGTCTGATAGACAACGATTCCTTCCAACATAATTTATTCTCCTCCTCAGTTGAAACTTGCCTGTCTGAATTATAAAAATTAAACTACACAGTTTCAAAGAGATTGAAACACATGACCAGTTTCTCCAACAGGACATTTGCTGAGTTCTGGAACAGCAGAGGAGGCTAGGGATGTGGGCTGCAAACTTTTAAAAATTAGAGTGAAATCTCTGTTGTCTTGGAGAACTTAGGAGATAAAGTTCCATCAAAGTGCAAGACTCAAAATTATTGCTATATTTTAAAACTGCATGGGGCAGGAGTCTCAAAGATATGTTTGAAATCTCTTCAGGGTAAAACTGAATCTCACATAGTATTTCAGGACCCAAACTTGCCAGGCTGTCAATCAAAAACCAATATATAAGAAGCATAATACATTATGAACAAGGGGGTTTTGTTTAGTCCAAGGTTGTCTTAATAGTCAGAAAATTCAACCAATGTAATAACAGAATAAAGCAGGGGGAAGAACTTATCTCAGTAGGTGCAAAGCATTTGCTAAAACACAACTTATGTTTATGTTAGAAACTCTCAGCAAACTAGGAATAGAAGAGAATTTCAATTTGATAAAGACCATCTACAAAAACCCTACAGATAGCATACTCAATGTTGTGACATTGAAAATTTCCTCCTGAGGTCAAAAACAAAGCAAGTATATCTGTTCTCACTACTTTCATTCATTACTGTACTCCAGTGTAATAAGCAAAGAAAAAGAAATAAAAGGTATAAAGGTTGGAAAGCAAGAATCAAAACTGCTTTTATTCATAACTGATATTGTTTTGTATTTTTAAAAAATCGCCAAACCTATAATTTGAATCAGTGAGTTAATTTAGGAAGGCCATTACTAGTAAAGTAATTCATAGAAGATAAATATGTAGAAATCAATTGTACTTCTAGATCCTAACATCAATTTGAAAATTATAAAATACCATCTACAATAGCATCAAAAATAAATGCTGGGCACAAAGCTAACAAAAAACATTGCTGAGGTCCAAATAAATACAAAGATATCCCATGTTCATGGATTGAAAGACTCATGTTTTTAAGTTATCAATTCTCACCAAATTTGTCTATAACCAATATGTAATTAATTATTTGAAAAGATTAATAAAACCGATAACCCCATACAGGGTTGATCAAGAAAAGAATAGTGAGATATCTTCATACCCAGAAAATGTAAGTTGCCTAAACTTACATAAAAAAGAGATTTTAAAATAAGATTAAAAATGAACAGCCATATTTTGTTTACCTGAAATTAACTCAAACATAATGACACAAAAGTGACTGGTGTTTACGAGAAGAGGAAATCCAAATGGCTGTTGTGGAAGGTTGTGTAATCTCACTGTTAATCAGGGAAATGCAAATTAAAACAATAATGAAATGCCACCTCTCAAGTGCTTCTGTAACTATTGATAAAAATGTGGGGAAATGCGTAAGTCCTAAACATAACAAATGGGAATATAAATTTGCAAAGAAGTATGTCAATGTGTAGTAGAGTGAAAATATGCATATCTATGGATCAGAACTTACACTATAATATTAGAGGAAACTCTTGCACTTGTACACCAGGAAGCATGTTTGAAATTATTCATTGCATCACTATTTATACTATCTGAATATTGGAAACAATCCAAATGTCAATCAATAGGAATTCATATAAGTAGTAGTATACTCAGGGTGACCCAACCTCCTGATTTGCCTTGGACACTCCTAGGTTATGCCTGTTATATTGATGTAATTATTAATTGACCCTATTTTAATTTTCAAAAGAGGCCTGCCTTGGATAATAAATTATGTAGTCACCCTAGGTATATCTATATAATGAAATACTGAATAGTTACTTAAATGAAATAAACATTTCATAATATTTGTTAACCTGGAGAAACCTGCGAAAAAAGCATAATGTTGAGTGAAAAAAAATCAACTTGCAAATGGATATACACCCCTTCCATACCATTTATGTAAAAAATAATTTTTATTTCCTTAGGTGTTATTTATTTATTTACTATTACAGTATAGTTGATTTACAATGTTATGCTAGTTTCAGGTATACAGCAAAGTGATTTAGTTATGCATATACATATATTAATTCTTTTTTTAGAATCTTTTCTCATATAGGTTATCAACGAATATTAAGTGGAGTTCCTAGTGCTGTACAGTAGGTCCTTTGTTGGTTATCGATCTTATATATAGTAGTGTGTGTGTCTTCATCCCAAGCTTTTGATTTATCCCTCCCACCCATGTTTCCCCTTTGGTAACCGTAAGTTTGTTTTCTATATGTGTAAGTCTGTTTCTGTTTTGTAAATAAGTTCATTTGTTTCTTTTCTTTTTTGAAAATTAGATTCTACATGTGAGTGCTATATGATATTTATCTTTCTCTTTCTGACTTACTTCACTTTGTATGATAATCTCTATGTCCATCCATGTTGCTACAAATGGCATTATTTCATTCTTATGGCTAATATTCCATTGTATATATGTACCACATATTCTTTATCCATTCATCTGTCAATGGACATTTAGGTTGCTTCCATGTCTTGACTGTTGTAAACAGTGCTGCAATGAACATAGGGATGCATGTATTTTTTTGGAGTATGGTTTTCTCTGGATATAAGCTCAGGAATGGGATTGCTGTATCATATGGTAGCTCTGTTTTCAGTTTTTTAAGGAACCTCCATGCTGTTCTCCATAGTGGCTCTACCAATTTAAATTCACAGCAGCAGTGTAGGAGGGTTCCCTTTTCTCCACACCCTCTCCAGCATTTATTGTTTGTAGACTTTTTGATGATGCCCATTCTAACCAGTGTGAGGTGATACCTCATTAAAGTTTTGATTTGCATTTCTCTAATAGTGATGTGGAGCATCTTTTCATGTGCCTGTTGACCATCTGTATGTCTTCTTTGGAGAAATGCCTACTTAGATCTTCTGCCCATTTTTTTATTGGGTTGTTTGGTTTTTTGATGTTGAGCTGCATGAACCGTTTGTATATTTTGGAGATTAATCCCTTGTCAGTTGCATCGTTTGCAAATATTTTCTCCCATTCTGTGGGTTGTCTTTTCATTTTGTTTATGGTTTCCTTTGCTTTGTAAAAGCTTTTAAGTTTAATTAGGTCCCATTTGTTTATTTTTATTTTCATTACTCTAGGAGGTGGATCCAAAAAATATTGCTGCGTTTATGTCAAAGAGTGTTCTGCCTATGTTTTCCTCTTAGAGTTTTATAGTATCCGGTCTTCCATTTAGGTCTTTAACCCATTTTGAGTTTATTTTTGTGTATGATTGTTAGAGAATGTTCTAATTTCATTCTTTTACATGTAGCTGTCCAGTTTTTGCAGCACCACTTATCAAAGAGACTTCTTTTCTCCATTGTATATTCTTGCCTCCTTTGTCATAGATTAATTGACCATAGGTGCATGGATTTACTTCTGGGCTTTCTATCCTCTTCCATTGATCTATGTCTGTTTTTGTGTCAGTACCATAATGTTTTGATGACTGTAGCTTTATAGTATAATCTGAAGTCAGAAAGTCTGATTCCTCCAGCCTCATTTTTCTTTCTCAGGATTGTTTTGGCTATTCAGGGTCTTTTGTGTTTCCATACAAATTTTAAGATTTTTTTGTTCTAGATCTGCAGAAAATGACATTGGTAATTTGATAGGGATTACATTGAATCTATAGATTACCTTGGGTAGTATATTCATTTGACAATATTGATTCTTCCAATCCAAGAACGTGGTATATTTTTCCATCTGTTTGTGTCATCTTTCATCAGTGATTTCTTTCATCAGTGTCTTATAGTTTTCAAAGTACATATATTTTGCCTCCTTAGGTAAGATTATTCCTTGGTATTTTATTCTTTTTGATACAGTGGTAAATGGGATTGTTTCCTTGATTTCTCTTTCTGATCTTTTGTTGTTAGTTTATAGGAGCACTAGAGATTTCTGTGTATTAATTTTGTACCCTGCAGCTTTACCAAATTCATTGATTAGCTCTAGTAGTTTTCTGGTAGCCTCTTTAGGATTTTCTATGTATGGTATCATGTCATTTGTAAACAGAGACAGTTTTACTTTTATTTTCCAATTTGTATTCCTTTCATTTCTTTTTCTCCTCTGATTGCCATGGCTAGGACCTCCAAAGCTATGTGGAATAAAAGTGGTGACAATAGACATCCTTGTCTTGTTCCTGATCTTAGAGGAAATGCTTTCAGCTTTCCACCATTCAGCATGATGTTAGCTGTGGGTTTGTTATATATGGCCTTTATTATCTTGAGGTAATTTCCCTCTATTCCCACTTTCTGGAGAGCTTTTATCGTAAATGGGTGTTGAATTTTGTCAGTAGCTTTTTCTGCATCTATTGAGATGATCATATGGTTTTCATTATTCTGTTTGTTAATGTGGTGTATCATACTGATTGATTTGCAGATATTGAAGAATCCTTGCATCCCTGGGATAAATCCCACTTGATCACGGTGTATGATCCTTTTAATGTTTTGTTGGATTTGGTTTGCTAGTAGTTTGTTGAGGATTTTTGCGTCCATGTCATCAGTGAGGTAGGCCTGTAATTTTCTTTTTTTGTGGTATCTTTGTTTGGTTTTGGTATCAGGGTGATGGTAGCCTCATAGAATGCATTTGGGAGTGTTCCTTCCTCTGCAATATTTTGAAAGAGTTTGAGAAGGATAAGTATTAACTCTTCTCTAAATGTTTGATTGAATTCCCCTGTGAAGCCATCTGAATGGACTTTTCTTTGTTGAAAGTTTTTTTAATCACTTTCAATTTCAGTATTTGTGATTGATCTATTCATACTTTCCACTTCTTCCTGCTTCAGTCTTGGAAGGTTGTATCTTTCTAAGAATTTGTCCATTTCTTCTAGGCTGTCCATTTTATTGGCATACAGTTGTTTGTAGTAGTCTCTTATGATCCTTTGTGTTTCTGTGGTGTCCGTTGTAACCTCTTTTTCATTTCTAATTTTATTGATTTGAGATCGCTCCCTTTTTTTCTTGATGAATCTGGCTAAAGTTTTATCAATTTTGTTTATCTTCTCAAAGAACTAGCTTTTAGTTTCATTGATATTTGCTATTGTTTTCTTCATCTCTACTTATTTGTGCTCTGATCTTTATGATTTCTTTCCTTCTACTAACTTTGGGTTTTGTTTGTTTCACTTTCTCTAGTGGCTTTAGGTGTAAAGTTAGGTTGTTTACTTGAGACTTTTCTTGTTTCCTGAGGTAAGATTGTATTGCTATAAACTTCCCTGTTAAAACTGCTTTTGCTGTGCTATAGAGGTTTTGGACTGTTATGATTTCATTGTCTTTTTTCTCTAGGTATTTTTTTATTTCCTCTGATTTCTTCAGTGATCCATTGACTGTTTACTAACATATTGTTTAGCCTCCATCTGTTTGTTTTTTACTTTTTTTTTCCTGTAATTGATTTCTGTTTCCATAATGTTGTGGTTGGAAAGGATCCTTGATATTATTTTAATTTTATTAAATTTACCGAGGGTTGGTTTGTGGCCCAAGATGTGATCTGTCCTAGAGAATGTTCTGTGTGCACTTGAGAAAAAAGTGTATTCAGCTGATTTCAGATGGAATGTTCTATAAATATCAACTAAGTTCATCTGCTCTAATGTGTCATTTAAGGCCTTTGTTTCTGTTTTGGTTTTCTGTCTTGATGATCTGTCTATTGATGAATGTGGGGTATTCAAGTCCCCCACTATTATTGTGTTACTGTTGATTTCTCTTTTTATGGTTGTTAGCATTTGCCTACTGAGGTGCTCCTATTGGATGCATATATATTTACAGTTGTTATATCTTCTTCTTGGATTGATCATTTGATCATTTTATAGTATCCTTCTTTGTCTCTTGTAACAGTCTTTATTTTAAAGTCTATTTTGTCTGATATGAGAATTGCTACTCCAGCTTTCTTTTGATTTCCATTTGCATGGAATACCTTTTTCCATCCCCTCACTTTCAGTCTGTATGTGTCCCTAGATCTGAAGTGGGTTTCTTGTAGGCAGCATTTATATAGGTCTTGTTTTTGTATCCATTCAGCCAGTCTGTGTCTTTAGGTTGGTGCATTTAATCCATTTACATTTAAGGTGATTATTGAGGACTTCTCTGGTGGTCCAGTGGTTAAGACTCTGTGTTCCCAGTGCAGGTGGCATGGGTTTGATCCCTGGTTGGGGAAGATCCTGCATGGCCTGTGGCATGGCCAAAAAAAAAACGAGAGAGAGAGAGGAAAAAAATGGTAATTATCAATATGAATGTTCTTACTGCCATTTTGTTAATTGTTTTGGATTTGTTTTTGAGGGTCTTTTTTCTTCCCTTCCTCTTTTGTTCTCTTCTCTTGTGATTTGATGTCTGTCTTTTGTGATGTGTTTGCTTTTTCTTTTTTGTGTGTGTATCTATTGTAGATTTTTGGTTTGTGGTTCCCATGAGGTTTTGATTTAGCAGTCTATATATGTACAAGATCTTTTTGTTGTTGTTGTTTGTTTTTTGCGGTACGCGGGCCTCTCACTGTTATGGCCTCTCCCGTTGTGGAGCACAGGCTCCGGACGCGCAGGCCCAGCAGCCATGGCTCACGGGCCCAGCTGCTCTGTGGCATGTGGGATCTTCCCGGACCGGGGCACGAGCCCATGTCCCCTGCATCGGCAGGTGGACTCTCAACCACTGCGCCACCAGGGAAGCCCCTACAAGATCGTTTTAAGTTGCTCATCTGTTGATTTCAAATTTATTTCCAATATTCTGCATTTGTACTTTCCCCTTCTCATGAATTTTTTTTGACATCATACTTTTGTGTGGATGATTTCCTACCTTTACTCCATGTTTGCCTTTACTGGTGAGCATCCCCATTCATAATTTTCTGGATTCTAATTGTGGCCTCTTCTTTTCTGCCTAGAGAAGTTCCTTTAGAATTCATTGTAATGCTATTTGTTGGTGCTGAATTTTCTTAGCTTTTGCTTGTCTGTAAAGCTTTGATTTCTCTGTCAAATCTGAAGGTGAGCCTTGCTGGGTAGAGTATTCTTGGTTGCAGGGTTTTCCCTTTCATCAGTTTAAATATCTCATGCCACTTCCTTCTGGCCTCCAGAGTTTCTGCTCAGAAATCAGCTGATAGCCTTATGGGAGTTCCCTTGTATGTTATTTGTTGCTTTTCTCTTGTTTCTTTTTTTTTTCTTTAATGTTTTCAGTTTGAATCATATGTGTCTCGGCGTGTTCCTCCTTGGGTTTATGTTATATGGGACTCTCTGAGCTTCATGGAGTTGAGTGACTGTTTCGTTTCTCATGTTAGGGAAGTTTTTGGCTATAATCTCTTCAAATATTTTCTCAGGCCCTTTCCCTCTCTCTTCTCCTTCTGACACCCGTATAATGATAATGTTGGTATGTTTAGTTTTGTTCCAGAGGTCTCTGAGACTGTCCCCATTTCCTTTCATTCATTTTTCTTTGTTCTGTTCTGTGGCAGTGATTTCCACCACTCTGTCTTCAAGCTCACTTATTTGTTCTTCTGCCTCATTTATTCTGCTATTGATTTCCTTCTAGTGTATTTTTCATTCCAGTTATTATATTGTTCATCTTTGTTTGCTCTTTAAATCTTCTCTTTTTAAAACATTTCTTGTGATTACTCAGTCTGTGCCTCCATTCTTTTTCCAAGATCTTGGATCATCTTTACTATCATTATTCTAAGTTATTTTTCAGGTAGGTTGCCTATCTCGTCTTCATTTAGTTGTTCTTGTGGGTTTTATCTTGTTCCTTCATCTGAAACATATTTATTTGCTATCTCAGTTTGTCTAACTTTCTGTGTTTGTGGAATCCTATCTGCTGGGTAGAGAATTGTAGCTCCTTTTGCTTCTGGTGTCTGCCCTCTGGTGGGTGAAGTTGGTCCTGAGGCTTGTGGAGGCTTCTTGGTAGGAGGGACTGATACCTCCTACTGGTGGGTGAAGCTGGGTCTTGTCCCTCTGGTGGGCAGGGCCATGTTAAGGGGTGCGTTTATCGGTGCCTGTGAGCTCAGTGTGGCTTTAGGTACCCTGTCTGCTGATGGGTGGATCTGTGTTCCTATCCTGCTGATTGTTTCGGCTCAGGTGTTCCAGCACTGTAGCCTGTAACCTGTTGAGTAGGTACAGGTTTTGATGACAAAATGGCAACCTCTAGGAGAGCTCACACCAATCAATATTCTCTGGGCCTCTGCCACCAGTCTCCTTGCCCTCTCAGAGAGCCACAGTTGACTCCCACCATCCCAGGAGACCCTTTATGACTCGTAGGTAGGTCCAGCCCTGGCTCCTATGGAGTTACTGCTTTGTGCTGGGTCCCAGTGTATGTGAGACCTTGTGTGTGCCCTCCAAGATGGAGACTCTGTTTCCCCCAGTCCTGTGGGGCTCCTGCACTGAAGCCCCACTGGCCTTCAAAGTCAAGTGCTTTCAGGATTTCCTTTCCCGATGCTAGACCCTTAGTCTGGGGAGCCTGATATGGGGCTCAGGACTCTCACTCTTGTGGAAGAATCTCTGTAATATAATTATTTTCCAGCTTATGATTCACCTACCCGTTGGGTGTGGGATTTGATTATGTCATGAAAGAGCCCCTCCTGCCATCTTTTTGTTGCCTCTTCTTTGTCTTCGAATGTAAAATACCTTTTTTGATAGGTTCTAGTCTTTTTTGTTGATGGTTGTTTAGCAGTTAGTTGTTTTTCTTGCTCATGACTGGCCTTCGTGATTTTGGTGTTTTTGTGACAGGAGGTGAGCTCAAGTCCTACTCTGCCCTCTTTTCTGGGATCGAGGGGCTACTTTTTAGTTTGGATGTTTGCTGCCTCTTTCCTCAGCATGTGCTGGCCGTTATCCCCTTGATGTAGGGTGTGCAGATACAGTGGCTCTTTCATGCTCCTGGGACAGCAAGGGCAAGGCCTAGCGTCTGCTTGTGGGTTTCCAAAAACATCTCAAGTGGCCAGCATGAGTACCTTATTTCCTTCACCACAAAAATCAAAAGTGCTGTGGGCCAAAGACGCCTGGGTGGCAGCAAGCACTCGGGGCCGTCCCTGAGGAAAACGTGCTCAGGCAGCTGCTGGACAGGCCCCAGGAGCCACCACCAGCTGGGTCATTTTGCCAAGGGGCGATGTCCACTTGGGAATGTGCCCCACCTTGGGTGCCAAAATTATTACCAAACCAAAATGGGGTCCACTTGCTCACATACAGTAAAGCCAAGCTACTGACCCCGGGTCATGGTGATGGAAAGTGCAGTGTTTCTTGCAGTGCACCAGATTAGGAGTCTCAACATACTCCCATTTATGTAAAATTTACAACAAAAAGCATTACTATATATACATAGATACATATGCATGTACACATATATGATATATGTGTTTATGTATATACATGCCTGTGTGATTACAATTTTATTTTTTAAACATCTGAGATAAAAATTTCCAAAGGATAGCTTTTGTTAAATCTGGCATTTGCTATATTATTGAAATTGTTTGTAATTTTAAAAAATATTTTTAAAATAGTTTTTAACTGTTGGTAGTCCCATCCATCTTTGGTGCTTTAGAAAATGTTTTTGCTATGGGAAGGAGATTGGGCTGAGTGAACTTTAAGGTATTTTTGAATTTTTTTATTCCACAAATATAACAGACTTTCTTCATTAGAAGATGAATCGTTGTCGCTTTGAGATCATACAATAGCCTGAATTTGAACAAGCCTATGCACTTAGAAAGAAAGAGCTAGATGTGTTGGTCTCAGATAGGTCTTAAACTTTGAAAATATTTGTTTAACCATTTTCTGTTACCCAGTATACAACAAAAGCAGCCTTCTGTATTTGGCTAGATCTGAGAACACTCTTTGGTGTCTGGTCTGGCCTGACCAATTGATAAAAGGAGGAGGCAGTTTTTACTGCAGTGAAAGTTCCATGTTATTACTCATCTGTTTGATATGATCTGTTTGTGTCTGGGGAGCTCACAGGCGGAGTCATGAGCCTTCTCATAGATCACAGATTTGAGAATGGCTTTGTGATGAGCCTGTTTGTTGCTAAGACAGATGGGGCTATATTTTAAAATAAGATGGTTAACAGCTGCACTCTGAACTTGTTTCTTCTTGCTTATTGAGTTACTTCTTTTGATGGAATTTGGAAAAAGTTGAGGCTCTCTGAGCACAGGGAATACCTTGCCCTAGTCATGAGCAAGAGAAAAAATGTCTAGTTTGCCTCGTGTCTGGGGTTATCAGGCCTGAGTGACGAAACACTGATGTGAACCTGGGTCCAGGTGAACTTCTAAGACCTGCACATAGCCCTGGTGAAGCAAGAAATCTGGACCAGTGCCCCAGGCCTTTTTCTTCTCAAAGGCCTAAGCTCTTTCCTCTAGTGTAAAGCTTAGTATGACAAAAATTCCAGAATTGAAGATAAATTATAATTTCTAATTCATAAATTATATCACCTCTCTACAGATCCAGAGCCCAACATCTCCCATAATATAAATCAAAGGATGTTTTATCATCTCACTCAAAACAAAAGTACAACAAAATAAAAACACAGAGACATTTTATAATAGAATTTTACTTTATTATTCAATAAAATGAAGATCATAGGAGTATTTGGACTAAGACCTTGGGTTGAATCCTGGTTGTAACACTTGCTAGCTTTAAATCCAAGGGAAAGGCCTTAAACTGATTTCCTTTTCTATAAAATGGGTTTAAATGTGCTAACATTTATAATTATCCCCTGAATCATCTTACCCCGAATCACTCTAGCAATTTCATTGTACCTGAATCAGTGTCCTCGATGTACCATGTGTACCTCATTCATGTTTGCTTTCCTAAAGGTTTTTTTTTTTTTTTATGTGTATATTTTGATCCCCAAGCAGAGAGGCAACTCCATGGGATGGAGTACATATCCTCATTTTCCTTATTTCATTTCTTCACCTCCATCATCTCTAGTGTATATTTGCTTTGCACTGAATACTCAGTACATCAGGAGAGTTCTAACCTCAGGCAGTACTTCCATGGCAGAGACAAAATGCCTCAGTATCTCCATTTTTGGAGCATCTTGTTTGCTATGACTTCTTTATTCCATCCAGGTACATATTATGCTGCCTTTTTAAAGAAAATATTTAAAAAATAGGAAGTGGAAATAGAGTGGTGGAAGCAAGTAATTTTAAAATAATGATGGAGAAAGAGAGAGAAAGGTGTTGGGGTGGGGAACAGACCAATACTGAAATGTGTCTGCCAAGCAGAATCTGGCCCGAAAAAATTTTCAGAAAATGTACAAGTACTTTATTTAGGCATGTTAGGTATTTATGTATTTTCACATGAAAACCTCCAGTGTAGAACATAGTTTTTTAATGGAAAAGTTGCTAGTCAGGCCTGAAATATTGATTTATAGGACATTAATGACATACACTAAAAATTGATGATTTGCTTTTTGATGAGAAATCCTGAAAGCATTTCACTGTAAATAAAAGAGACTTGGGATATGATATATTTTAATGGTAATGTAAACCAATTTTTCTGATCATTTATTGGTTCATTCTTTTAACGAGCTTCCTCTACTTCTAAATATGCATACAAACAAAAATAACATGGGCAATGCATATGAGATCCTAATTTAAAGGCTGGAGGTGGATGATGGATACAAGGTAGCTAATGGCAACAGACAAGTGTGTTATATTGGAATGACCACCGGACTTCCCTTCAGGAGACACAGATATGCCCCCTATTCTGTCATTGACTGGCTTGCTAGCTAACTGTCAAATCTACCGTGTATGTCTCACATATAATACATAGGGAAATCAATACATAGGGAAATACATTGTTTTATTAGGCATTTTTATAGCATCCAGTTGTACTCTGTATTTCCCTCCCACATGTTCACATTCTTCTTGTTCACTTGTGAATAAAGTAACTATAGTTGAGTGACTTGTCCAAGTTGAGGTAAGCCAAGGGATAAGTCCATTTCTGGAATTGTTGGAAGACCTTGGTCCTAGTCCTGATTTTACCACTTATCATCTGGTAGGCTTTAGGTTATCTGAATTCATCTTTGTGAGCCTTAGCTTTTACATCTATAATATTACTATTATTAACAGAATAATAATGCATGACAGGTTGTAGATAGAATTGAGTTTATCAATTACCAAATGAGCACTGACTGCAACGATTAAAGAAGACATACATAATTAATTCTGACACAAGGAAGATGGTAAAAATGCTATAAAACCATGTGCTGTAGGATTATAAGAGTGTAAATAAAGAGATATGACTTCCTGCTGAGGTACTTGGGAAGGAATTCATGGAAGAGATGGGATTTCCATTGGGTCTTAAAAGATAAAAGTGCTCTGGTGGCAAGTAATGAATAGTGAATGGGTAAAGAAGGATCCAACAGAAGGAATAGTATCTTGTAGAATGACACAACTAGTGAAAACGTAGGTTTAATTCAGAGAATTGCAAGTATATGATCAGCCCTTTAAGAATTGGCACTATGTGTGTATCTTGTTCATTGTTTATCTCTGGGACCTAGCACAATATCTGACATAGTGATGGCTGAAGTTTACTTATAATTTGACAGTCACTTTACCTGTTTTGTTTTATAATCCTCATAACAATAATGTAAGGCAGAATTCTATTCTCCCCCATTATAGACAGGAAAACTGAAGCTTAGATCAATTAACTAACCCAATGTTGTGTAACCAGTAAGAGATAGAGCAGGGATTGTAATTTGGGCTTTTAACCTTTACACTCTACTGCCTCCTCAGGTAGTAGAGGAAGCTGTCTTTGCTTGCATTAATGCAAAAATGATACGTCTATGTACAGAATAAATGGGAAAGTGTTTTTGGAATATAACTAGAATGGGAAGCAAGCTGTGTAGGACTTTAAAACCTGCCTGCATAGAGCTAAAACCACTCTGAGGAAGAAACACTTCAGCACCGGATGGTAAGTGGACTTATAATGTCCTCTTTTTACTTATTTCTTTTAAAAAAGGCTAGTATAGAGCCATGAGACTTTCATCAGGACTGTGACACTTTACAAGTTATGTGACCTTGAGGAGACAACCTCTCTGGGCCTCAGTTTCCTCACTGGTGAAAATTAGGTGACTGGACTTAGTTATTTGAGGTCCCTTTCAGCTTTCTCATCCTGTGACTTTATGTTAGGACTTTATTCAGTTTCTGCCATGTGACCTGTCTACCCTTGAGGTAGTCCTGGCTGCATAATCCTTGGAGTTGCCTAATCTACCTTTCTGCCCTCTACCTGCCCAAATCTTCAAGTTTCAATATCAGATGTGAATAAGACTGAATTTTCTCACCTTTTTTCGATATACATAAAATATCTTAGAAAATGAATACCCACCAATATGGGAATGTATGTATATGCATATTATGGAATATTATGGAGCAGTTTATAATAATAAACTGGATATATGTATATATATGGGTTTTTAGGAACAAGAATCTGTTTTTTTCTTTATAAATTTCTGTACAGTTTGACTTTCTACCATAAACATTATTTCCTTTGTAATTAAAATAATGTGGAAAGGAAATAATCACCTTAGCTCCCAAGAAAATTTGCTTTTGTACCCTCTCCACAAAATACTGACCACTCTTCATCTTCCTCCTCTGATATTATGCCTCTTCCCCTCTCCTCACACAGTCTCTGTGTCCATATATTCTTCATCAGCTAAGCAGATTTTCATAGCAGTTTACTTAATATTAGCAAAACACAATGCTCCTTCTCCACACATTTTTCCAAATAGCACACTTTTATTGTGCTGTCGAATGTGCTTTTTCAAAAAACCCTCCTAGAGCCTGACTACCACTCCCTGTCCCCACGGAGAGCCCTCGTCAGTAGTGAACTCCCACTCCAGGAGAGCAATTTATGACATTTTATGTTGCTGGCAAGGTACCACTGGGATCATGTGTGTGTTCATATGTTTCAAAAGAAAATGTCTCTTTAACGTTTTTAGAAGAATGTTAAACTATCCGTTTTAATGTTTGACCCACAGAGAAAATCTGGGAATGTTATTGCTAATCCAAATCAAATCCTTTTGTGGCTCATAGAACAAAGGAGAGGGGGAAACATAACAAAAGAAAAGCAGCCCATCATATTTTTTTCAGTACCATTTGATATGTTAAAATCTTCAAGGAAATTAGGAGCAATTTGTTTATCAGAGTGTTAGGATGTCAAAGCTAGACGTGAACTTAGAAACCATTCAATCCAACCCTTAAATTTTACACACAAACTGAAGCCCAGAGAAGTGAGATTATTTGTACAAGATCACACAGCAAGGTGGTAATAGAGTTGGAATTTCACCTCGCAGAATAGAGGTGCAAATATGCAGAGCTCTGGATGCAGGTAGACCTGACTTGGGGTCTTGGATCCTCCGCTTAGTAATTGTGTGACATTTTGGTTCTTCATCTGTAAAAGGGGGAATACATTAACATCCACCTCATGGAGTTGTTGCAAAGATTAAATGAAATAGTGCATATGCAAGGCTTAGTACAATCCTTGGGGCACAGGAAGTGCTCATAAAACGTTAGGCTTAGTATCCATTCAGATGTTCTGTCCACTGTGTGTATTTTCTTTGCATTTCATCAATTACCTCTATTTCCAGAGCATTTTATCTTGTTCTTACATTCATGCGGCAAAACAAGGCCATCCAAAATCATCCTCTTACATCACTGTTCTTGTCTTCCCATGTTTTTCATGGCCCAGATGTTCTCAGACTTCATCTGATTACATCCTAATGTAAAGCTGCCAAGTCACTTCTGTCTTAGAAAAAATAAATATAACAAAGTCTTTGGAGCCTAGGCCATGATAGCAGGCTGTCTAGATAGTTTTCTTATCCAAATTATCTCTGAGCTGACACTTTTTAGCCTAGAAATGACTGTGCAAGGAAGGAAGTTTATAATTGTGTAGAACTTTGCTCTCCAGTGTGGTAGCCACTACCCATATGTGATTAAATTAATTAAAATCAAATAATATTAAAAATTAAGTTTCTCAGTCATACGAGTCACATTTCAAGTGCCCAATAGCTACACGTAGCTAATGGCTGTTATATTGAACAGTGCAGATTATAGAACATGTCCATCATTACAGAAAGTTGTATTGACCGTACAGTTATAGAACATAATTCTTAAATAAATGAATGATTGGAGGAAATGTAGTTATTAACTAGAGCCTGTAGATAAGGGTCACTATGATAAGTATAGAACAAGTCTTAAAGATAGGTGACCTTAGAGGTGCAAAATGATTAAGACCAAATCCATGTGACAGGAAAAGTATGATAAGCTTTGAAATCCAATATAAGGGACAATGAAAGGAATGATGGCTATCAGAAGATAGTGGGCATCAAACTCCTCAGAGCTTCAGTTGCTTCTTGGCCACATGAAGGTGTTTTCTGTAGTCTCTTCCTTGCCCAATATTCTAGGATTGTAATCTTCAAGGGGTATTCTTAGTAGATGACAAAGACTGCCAAGAAATAGAGGGTCTTGAGATGACCATCCTAGAAAACTGAAATGTCAGCATAGGAATTTCCTTTTGGGTGTGAGGGGGAGGGCTGGGAAGTGTTCTCTTGGGTGTGTTCTAAGAGCAGCCTAGAAGAGGGCTCAGTAAGCACTTTGGTATGCATACATTCAAAGCAGCAAATTCTTTTCTAAAATGATCTTAATAATTTTCTTTCTCTTGGAAAAGACTGAGATGGTGGAAAGATAGAAAGCAGACTTATCCCCTTCTACAAATCCAGATGGGAGCCAGTTGGATGTCAGTCAGCTCAGGTCTCCTTCACTGGTGTGGGATCCCTATTGTAACAAATTCCTTCTCCACTCAGCAGAGTATACAATCCAGGTTTTCATTACAGAGCTGCCTCAGAACTACAAACTCAGCATTGTCCATTGCTAATAATAGTTCATGCCTATTAGTCCATGACTGTAGTCTCTCCATCCTTAATTTGTGGAGTGACAGAATGCACTAAGCAACTGAACTAAACTCACTGTGCCCGGTGTTAAGTGTAAAACTGCAAATAGTATGAGATATTTTCCTACCTGAAAGCTAACAAGTCAGCCTGCATACTTATACAAACACACACACACACACACACACACACACACGCACACACACACACACACACACATTTCCAGAAACACCAAATCTGTGAATCAGGGAACTAACCTTTTATTTGCTCAAAGAACATCTTGCATCAGTTTCCCATGCCACAGTGTGTCGCATGGTGATGTATTGAGAGTCACATGTACTTGCATGTGCAGCAGGGTATGCACCACAGAAGAGGAACACAGAAATTATGAAACTTGGAGCTTATACTGGAGCTTCTACTACACATGACCCTCCTCCCCTCCAGAGAGAGACAGAGAGAGAAATTTGCTCTAAGCTCTAGAATATAAACAGATCTCCCCAAGGGAGAGGAAAGGAGGTCTCTACCTTCCCTTCACCACCCTGAGATGAAAATAACTGGCCCTAGGTAAGAAAAGACTTTAAATCCCTCTAAAACAATGTATACTTGCCAACTTCCAAGGGTTGTTTGGCATGCAATAATTCTTTAACCCATGTTTCCAGAAATGTCTTTTCAGTAGTAAGCCCTGACCATGCAGAAAGATGAAAATAATTTATGGAGAATTATTTTCTTTACAATTAAAAAATGGTATGTTTAATACAGGAATCCATGCTCCTTGTTAAAAAAAAAATCGAATAGTACAGAAGTATGTGGAACAAAAAATTAAAATTTTCTTTTTCACCCCCTCCATCCCCATTCCTCTCCTAGAGATAGCAATTATTAATAAATACTTGTTTATTATTTCAGAACTTTTTACTAACCATTGCATATATGTGGGTTTCTCATACACAAATGGAATCATATTAAATACATTTTTCTACAACTTGATTTTTGTAACCAAATGTTAGAATTTAGAATCTATGCCAGTTCATTTCATCTATCCCAATCTTTTCATTAGTACTCAGTAATGCAGTGTGTATATATCATATATTTATAATGTATTATAAGTGTATAATTATATAATAAAATTTATATAAATTTATATTTATAATACAATTTATAAATATATATTTAACCATCCCCCTATTGATTAACATTTAGATTTAGATTATTTCCAACTTGGCATTATTACAAACAATGCTGGCAGGGAACTTTCTTATATGTATAACTTCATGTGTGAGTATATATGCTTGTAAATATTTTCTATAGGACTAATTTCTAATAGTGGGATTTCTGGGTTCAGTGATAAGGAAATTCAACATATTCTGCTAAATTGACCCCTTAAAAGGGCAGTAGACGGAGGGAAAGATTCTGGGAAGATGGCTGAGGAAGCACCAGAAATCTGTCTCCACACCTAGACAATTGTACTGCCAGAATTTGTCTAATGTAACTATTTTGGAACTCTGAAGCCTATTGAAGGTTCCTAGTTTCCAGGGGAAGACTTGGACAGTAAATTGCAGTTAATTTCCATCAGTTTCAGCTCTTACCTCAGAAGAGGCTACCCATTCTGCCCACTCCCACCCTCCATCAGCCTCATGGCAGGCAGCTGTGTATGTGTACCTGTAGCAACTTGCAGGAACCAGGTTAGGTAATAAGGATCCTGTTATCCAAATATTGAAGATCTGTGTTCTGACTGCTGATTGCTGCTTCTGATCATAAAGGTACAGAGACAGACAACTATTTTGCACCCCCCCACCAATTGTTACAAGCCCCTCCCTCATCAGCTGAAGTTACTTACAGAGAATTTAAAGGGCTGGTACCTTTCTTCTGCCCTTCATTTTTTTTTTTTTTTGGAAGCCTAATATTAAAGACTAGGATATTCAAAAGCAACTGCATACACAGGAAAAATTAGAAAGTCACTGAACATGCTTAGGGAATGGTACAGGCTCAGAAAAGGCCTGGGAAAACTTACGTTTACATTTCAGGCTGGTCATCAGCATGGAGATAGTCTATAACAAACAATCATTTATAAATGATTAAATGAAAAAAAAAAACCAACCAGCAAACCATGGGAATGGAAAGAATCTGATTTCCAGAATTGCCATGTCGTTAGATTCAAATGTACAGTTTTCAACAAAAATTACAAGGCATACAAAAGAAACAGAAGAGTATGTCCCATTCAAAAGGAAAAAATAAAACAACAGAAATTGTTCCAGAGAAAGATCAGATGGAGGATCTAGTAGATAAAAGACTTAAAAATAACTGTCTTAAAGAACTCAAAGAACTAAAAGAAGACATCGGAAAAAGTCAGCAAAATGCTGTATGGACAGAATGGAAATATCCATAAAGAATATAAAACCTAAAAAGAAACCAGAAAGAAATTCTAAATCTAAAAAGTAAAATAATTGAAATGAAAAATTCACTAGAGAGATTCCAAGGTAGATTTGAGCAGGCAGAAGAAAGAATCAGTGAACTTGAAGATAGGATAATTGAAATGATCAAGCCTGGGGAATAAAAAGAAAACAGAATGAAGAAAAGTGAACAGAGCCTAAGGAAATTGTAGGATACCATCAACTGAATCAACATTTACACTGGGGAAGTTACAAGAGGAGAAGAGAAAAAGAGGCAGATTATTTGAAGAAATAATGGCCAAAATTTTCCCAAGTTTGATGAAAAACATGAGTATAAATATCCAACAATCTCAATGAACTCCAAAGAGGATGCATTCTAAGATACCCAGACCAGGACACATTATAATCAAACTGTCAATATCTAAAGACAAAGAGAATCTTGAAAGCAGCAAAAGAGAAGTGACTCCTAACATACAAGGGACCCTCAATAAGATTACCAACAAATTTCTCATCGGAAACTTTGGTAGCTAGAAGGCAGCAGGCCAATATATTCAAAGAGCTAAAAGGGAAAAAAAAAAACCAACAACTGTAAACCAGAAGTTATATATATGGCAAAACTGTCCTTCAAAAGTAAGGGACAGATTAAGATATTCCCAGGTAAATAAAAGATAAGATAGTTCGTTACCATTAGACTTGCCCTTCAAATAATGCTAAACAGAGTCCTGCAGGTTGAAGCGAAAGAACATTAGACAGTAACTCAAAGCCATATGAAGAAATAAAGATTTCAGTAAAGGTAAATACATAGGTAATTATAAAAGCTAGTATTATTGTAAAAATAGTTTGTAAATCCACATTCTGTTTTCAATATGATTTAAGAGACTAATACATTAAAAAGTATTAGTCTAAAAGCTACTATTGTAACTTTGGTTAGTAACACCACATTTTGTTACTACATGATTTGAGAGATTTAATGTGTTATAAAAAATGATTAAGCTTAGGTTTTTGGACACACAATGTATAAAGATGTTTTGTTACATCAATAACTGGAAGGGGTGAGGACAGAGTTTTACAGGAGCAGAGTTTATTTTTTAATTTAAGTATAGTTGACTTACAATGTTGCGTTAGTTTCAGCTATACAGCAAAGTGATTCAGTTACATACATTTATTCTTCTACAGAAAATTTTTCATTATAGGTTAATACAAGATATTGAATGTAGTTCCCTGTGCTATACAGTAGGTCCTTGTTGTTAATCTATTTTACACATAGCAGTGTATCTGTTATTCCCAAACTCCTAATTTATCCCTCCCCACCACCAACTTTCCCTTTGGTAACCATAAATTTGTTTTCTATGCCTCTGAGTCTATTTCTGTTTTGTAAATAAGTTCATTTGTGTCATTTTTTTACATTCCACATATAAGTGATGTCCTGTGATATTTGTCTTTCTTTGTCTGACTTATTTTACTTAGTATGATAATCTCTAGGTCCATCTATGCTGCTGCAAGTGGCATTATTTCATTCTTTTTTCTGGCTGAGTTAATATTCCATTGTGTGTGTGTGTGTGTGTGTGTGTGTATACACACACACACACACCCCACATCTTCTTTATCCATTCATCTGTTGATGGACATTTAGGTTGTTTCCATGTCTTGGCGATTTGTAAATAGTGCTGCTATGAACATTGGGGCTGCATGTATCTTTTTGAATTATAGTTTTCTTTGGATATATGCCCAGGAGTGGGAATGCTGGATCATATGGTAACTCCATTTTTAGGTTTTTCAGGAGCCTCCATACTGTTTTCCATAGTTCTGCATCAAATTACATTCCCACCAACAATGTAGGAGGGTTCTCTTTTCTCCACACCCTCTCCAGCATTTATTATTGTATTTGTAGACTTTGATGATGGCCATTCTGACTGGTATGAGGTAATACCTCATTGTAGTTTTGATTTGCATTTCTCTAATAGTTAGCAATATTGAGCATCTTTTCATGTGCCTGCTGGCCATCTATATGCCTTCTTTGGAGAAATGTTTATTTAGATCTTCTGCCCATTTTTTGATTGGGTTGTTTGGGTTTTTTTGATATTGAGCTGTATGAGCTGTTTGTATATTTTGGAAATTAATCCGTTGTCGTTTGCATCATTTGCAAATAGTTTCTCCCGTTCCATAGGTTTTCTTTTCATTATGTTTATGGTTTCTTTTGCCATGCAAAAGTTCTTAAGTTTAATTATGTCCCATGTGTTGATTTTTGCTTTTATTTCCATTACTCTAGGAGATGGATCAAAAAAAAATTGCTGTTATGTTGAATTAGAGTGGCAAGAGTGGGCATCCTTGTCTCGTTCCTGATCTTAGAAGGAATGCTTTGAGCTTTTCACCATTCGGTATGATGTTAGCTGTGTGTTTGTCATATATGGCCTTTATTCTGTTGAGGTGTGTTCTCTCTATGCCCACTTTCTGGAGAGTTTTTATCATAAATGATGTTGGATTTTATCAAAAGCTTTTTCTGGACCTATTGAGATGATCATATGGTTTTTATTCTTCAACTTGTTAATGTGGTGTATCACATTGATTGATTTGTAGATATTGAAAAAAATCGTTGCATTTCTGGGATAACTCCCACTTGAGCATAGTGTATGATCATTTTAATGTATTGTTGGATTCAGTTTGCTAGTATTTTGTTGAGTATCATGGTGTCTGTGTTTATCAGTGATATTGCCCTGTAACTGTCTTTTTTTTGTATCTTTGTCTGGTTTTCTTATCCCGGTAATGGTGGCCTCATAGAATGAGCTTGGGGGTGTTCCTTCCTCTGCAATTTTTTGAAAGAGTTTCAGAAGGATAGCTGTTATCTCTTCTCTAAATGTTTGGTAGAATTCGCCTGTGAAGCCATCTGGTCCTGGACTTTTGTTTGTTGGGAATTTTTAAATTACAGGCTCAATTTCAGTACGGGCAATTGGTCTGTTCGTATTTTCCATTTCTTCCTGGTTCAGTCTTGGGTGATTGTACCTTTCTTAATATTTGTACATTTCTTCTAGGTTGTCTGTTTTATTGGTGTACATTTGCTCACAGTAGTCTCTTATGATCCTTTGTATTTCTGTGGTGTTTGTTGTAACTTCTCCTTTTTCATTTCTAACGTTACTTATTTAGGCCCTTTACTTTTTGTCTTGAGGAGTCTGGCTAAAAGGTTTATTAATTTTGTTTATCTTTTCAAAGAACCAGCTTTTAGTTTCATTGATCTTTTCTATTGTTTTCTTCATGTCCATTTCATTTATTTCTGCTCTCATCTTTATGATTTACTTTCTTCTACTAACTTTGGGTTTTGTTTGTTCTTCTTTCTCTAGTTACTTTAGGTATGATGTTAGGTTTTTTTTGTTTTTTGGGGTTTTTTTGCGGTACGCGGGCCTCTCACTGTTGTGGCCTCTCCCATTGCGGAGCACAGGCTCTGGACGCGCAGGCTCAGCAGCCATGGCTCACAGGCCCAGCCGCTCCGCGGCATGTGGGATCTTCCCAGACCAGGGCATGAACCCGTGTCTCCTGCATTGGCAGGCAGACTCTCAACCACTGGGCCACCAGGGAAGCCCGAGGTTAGGTTTTTATTTGAGATTTCTCTTATTTCCTGAGGTAAGATTTATTGCTATAAACTACCTTCTTAGAACAGCTTTTGTTATGTCCCAAAAGTTTTGGAGCGTTGTGTTTTCATTTTCTTTTGTGTCTAGGTATTTTTTGATTTCCTCTTTGATTTCTTCAGTGATCCATTGGTTGTTTAGTAACATTATTTAGCCTCCATGTGTTTGTGTTTTTTAGAGTTTTTTTGTATTTTTTTGTATTTTTTTTTTTTTTTTTTGATTTCTAATCTCATAGCATTTTGGGCAGAAAAGATGCTTGATATGATTTCAATTTTCTTAAATTTACTGAGGCTTGATTTGTGGCCCAAGATGTGATCTATCCTGGAGAATGTTCCATGTGCACTTGAGAAGAAAGTGTATTCTGCTGCCTCTGGATGGAATGCCCTGTAAATATCAATTAAGTCCATCTGGTCTAATGTGTCATTTAAAGCCTTGGTTTCCTTATTTATTTTCTGTCTGGATGATCTGTCCATTGGTGAAAGTGGGTTGTTAAAGTCCCCCGCTATTATTCTGTTACTGTCGATTTCCCCTTTTATGGTTGTTAGCATTTGCCTTATGTATTGAAGTGCTCCTATTGTGTGCATATATATTTACAAATGTTATATCTTCTTCTTTGATTGATCCTTTTGATCATTTTGTAGTATCCTTCTTTGTCTCTTGTAACAGTCTTTATTTTAAAGTCTCTTTTTTTAATAAATTTATTTATTTATTTTTGGCTGCATTGGGTCTTTGTTGCTGTGCGTAAGCTTTCTCTCATTGTGGTGAGTGGAGGCTACTCTTTGTTGCAGTGCACGGGCTTTTCATTGTGGTGGCTTGTCCTGTTGCAGAGCATGGGCTCTAGGTGTGTGGGCTTCGGTAGTTGTGGCATGTGGGCTCACTAGTTGTGGCTTGTGGGCTCTAGAGCACAGACTCAGTAGTTGTGGCACACAGGCTTAGTTGCTCCATGGCATGTGGGATCTTCCTGACCAGGGCTCGAACCCATGTCCTCTGCATTGGCAGGTGGATTCTTAACCACTGTGCCACCAGGGAAGCCCTAAAGTCTCTTTTATCTGATGTGGGTATTGCTACTCCAGCTTTCTTTTGATTTCAATTTGCATGGAATACCTTTTTCCATCCCCTCACTTTCATTCTGTATGTATCCCTAGGTCTGAAGCGGTTCCCTTGTAGACAGCATATATATGGGCCTTTTTTTGTATCCATTCAGCCAGTTTATGCCTTTTGGTTGGAGCATTGAATCCACTTACATTTAAGGTCATTATTGATATGTATGTTCCTATTGCCATTTTCTTGTTTTGGATTTTTGTTGACCTTCTTTCTTCCTTTCTTCTGTTTTCTATTGTGGTTTGATGACTATCTTTAGTGTGGTGTTTGGGTTGCTTTTTCTTTTGTATGTGTGTGTCTATTGTAGTTTTTTGGTTTGTAGGTCACAGGAGGTTTCGATATAGCAGTCTATATATGTGCAAGGTGGTTTTATGTTGCTGGTCTCTTAGTTTCAAACGCAATTCCCATTTCCTGCATTTGTACTCTCCTCTTCTCATGGTTGCTGGTTTTAATATTATATTTGTGTGTGGATGATTTCCTACTGTTACTTTATGTTTTCCTTTACCAGTGAGATTTTCCACTTGTCATTTTCTTGTTTCTAGTTCTGCCCTCTTCCCCCCATCCCCAGAGAAGTTCCTTTAGCATTTGTTGTAAGGCTAGTTTGGTGGTACTGAATTCTCTTAGCTTTTGCTTGTCTGTAAAGCTTTGATTTCTCTGTCAAATCTGAATGAGAGCTTTGGTGGGTAGAGTATTCTTGGTTGTAGTTTTTCCCTTTCATCACTTTAAGTATATCCTGCCACTCCCTCTGGCCTGAAGAGTTTCTGCTGAAAAATCAGCTGATAACCTTATGGGGATTATCTTGTATGTTATTTGTTGCTTTTCCCTTGTTGCTTTTAATATTTTTTCTTTGTATTTAATTTTTGTCAGTTTGATTAATATGTGTGTTCCTCCTTGGGTTTATCCTATATGGGACTCTGCATTTCCTGGACTTGGGTGACTTTCCTTTTCCATGTTAGGTAAGTTTTGGCTATAATTTCTTAAAATATTTTCTCAGGTTCTTTCCCTTTCTCTTTTTCTTCTGGGACCCCTATAATGCGAATGTTGGTGTGTTTAATGTTGTCCCAGAGGTCTCTGAGACTGTCCTCTTTTCTTTTCATTCTGTTTTCTTTATTCTGTTTTGTGGCAGTGATTTTCACCACTCTGTCTTCAAGCTCACTTATTCATTCTTCTGCCTCAGTTATTCTGTGATTGATTCCTTCTAGTGTGTTTTTCACTTCAGTTATTGTGTTGTTCATCTGGGTGTTTTATAAGTGTTTTACATCTATGTTAAACATTTCTTGTATCTTTTGGGTCTGTGCCTCCATTCTTTTTCCAAGATCTTGAATCACCTTTACTACCATTACTCTGTGAATCCTTTTTCAGGTAGATTGCCTATCTCCTCTTCATTTAGTTGTTCTTGTGTGTTTTTTTCTTGTTCCTTCATCTGCAACATATTTCTCTGTTGTTTCATTTTGTCTTTCTGTGTTTGTGGTATCCTTTCTGCAGGCTGCAGGATCATAGTCCCACTTGCTTCTACTGTCTGTCCCCTGCTGAGTAAGGTTAGTCCAGGGTCTTGTGTAAGGGTCCTGGTGGGAGGGACTGGTGCCTGCCCTCTGGTAGGTGGAGCTTGGCTTTGTCCCTCTGGTTGGCTGGGCTGTGTTTATAGATGACTTTAAGTTCAGTGTGGCTTTCAGCACCCTGTCTGCTAATGGGTGGGTCTGTGCTCCTATCCTGCTGGTTGTTTGACCTAAGGCCTTCCAGCATTGGATCCTGCAGGTTGTTGGGTGGGGCCAGGTCTTGCTGCCAAAGTGCAGAGCTCCAGTAATCAATATTCCCTGGGGCTTCTGCTACCCTTTTCCTTTCCCCCACAGTGATCTACAGCTGACCTTCGCCTCCACAGCGGACCTTCCAAGATCCCTAGCTAGATCTAGCCCAGGTTCCTGTGGAGGTACTGCTTTGTGCTTGGTGCCAGTGCACATGAGGCCTTGTGTGCCCCACCCAAGAGTGGAGTCTCTGTTTCCCCAAGCCCTGTGGAGCTCCTGCACTGAAGCCTAGCTGGACTTCAAGGCTAAATGCTCTGGGAGTTCTTCATCCTGATGCCAGACCCTCAGACTGTCTTGGAGGGCTATTTTTATTTGGGAACATTACTCTGTAGGCTGTGGGGGTTTAATACTTTTGGTGTGAGGGCTGTTCTTAGTATAGATGTATGCCACCTTTTTTTTTTTTTTTTTTTTTGCGGTATGCGGGCCTCTCACCGTTGTGGCCTCTCCCGTTGTGGAGCACAGTCTCCAGACGCGCAGGCTCAGCGGCCGTGGCTCACGGGCCTAGCCGCTCCGCGGCATGTGGGATCTTCCCGGACCGGGGCACAAACCCGCGTCCTCTGCATCAGCAGGCAGATTCTCAACCACTGTGCCACCAGGGAAGCCCTATGCCACCTTTTCCCACAGTATATATGCTGGCTGTTATCCCCTTGATAGGAGGGGTGACTTATGTTGTGGCGTCCAGAGCCTGTGCTGGATATTCAGCAGGGGCTCCCTTTGTCACTGCACTGTAAGGGGTGGGGTCTGCTCCCTAATTGTTGGAATAGATGCGCCCAGGTCTGTTTCTTAGCTGTGTTTTTGATCTTTGGTGTGAGCACTCCCAGGATTGGAGCACTCCCACTGGAGAGAAGCCACAGATTATTCTTCCTCTGGAGCCATTCACCTGTGGGTGTGCTCTGCTGTGTCACCTTTCACCCGTTGTTCAAGCTCTCAGATTACACTGCTGTAGACACTGCTCTCAGAACCACCTTAACCATGGGTATGCTGGCAGTTGGCCTTGGTGCCTCTCAGGTTTTGTTTTTTCCAGACCACCAGCATAGATCCACTGAAGTCTGGTCCCAGGATTGCAATAATCATGGATCTGCACCCACTGTGGTTGCTGCTGGGGCAGCTCAGACTGACCGGGCCCAACCCCCTAGGGTATAGGCCCACAAATTCCACAGTTGCTAAAGCTAGACCCACCTTGGCTGCAGGAGCACTCGTTGTCAGTTCAGATGTTCTGCAGGTGATAAGTTTACAAAGCTGTTCGCAGTGGTGTAAATCTGCGGTTTGTGCAGCTGTGAAGAGAGATTTCAGCTCTTCTTCCTTAGTTGCACAGCCCCTGGGGCTCAGCTGTGGTTTCAGCCCCACCTCTGTGTGTGTTCCAGCCACAAGCGTCTGCTCCCGAGACTGCCCTGGATCACCCTAGCCCACCCCAGCAAGGACAGGGTGGGGAGGAAGAGTGGGCAGCCAGGGATGCGAGGGCCCTCCCTGGCAGGAGCCCTTCCAGTACCTGCAGAGGTAGGGGCCAGCACGTGAAGAGAGAGGCTGCAATGGCAGCCCCACCCTTTACACATCATTCAACAATAGTGCTTCGCTTCTATGGTGGTCTAGGCTTCCTCCATGAGCATTCCCAGTTGTGAAGCTCATCACTCCCATCCCCTCAGGCTGTCTCCTTGCAGCCAACAGCAGTCCCCTCCCCAGGTCTACTCTCCAAACCCCGCGTTCCAAACACTCAGCCTCTGCCCACACTAGTGGACATGTCTCAGGGTGGGGTGTGCAGGGCTGTGGCACAATAATCTGTGTAGGTCTCACTCTGTCCTGCTTGTCACAAACCAGTTGCTGCACTCTCCTCTGAGCCCCTGAAGCTCCCCTTCTGTCCCAGTTAATCTCCCTGCCATTGAGGATCTTCCCCAGGTGTGGGAACCTCTCCTGTCCTTCAGATACCCACAGGGCTGCAGCTCCCATCTTGCTTCCTCTCCTCTTCCTTTTCCTTTCTTCTTTCTTTCATCCTACCCGGTTACACAGGGATCTTTCTTGTCCTTTAAGGGGTTTGAGGTCCTCTGCTAGTGTTCAGCAGGTGCTCTGTGTGTATTGTTCCATCGTAGATATATTCTTTTTTTTTAATATTTATTTTTTTAAGTTGGAGTATAATTGCTTTACAATGTTGTGTTGGTTTCTAAATCAGCCATCTGTATACATATATTTGCTCACTCTTGGACCTCCCACCCATCCCACCCATCTAGGTCATCACAGAGCACCAAGCTGAGCTTCCTGTGCTGTACAGCAGGTCCAACTATCTATTTTACACATTGTAGTGTATTTATGTGAAACCTAATGTCCCAAATCATCCCACCCTCCCCTGCCCTCCAGGTGCTGACACATCCATTCTCTATGTCTGTGTTTTTATTCCTGCCCTACAAACAGGTTCATCTGTACCATTATTCTAGATTCCACATATATGCGTTAATATACGATATTTGTTTTTCTTACTTCACTTTGTATGACAGACTTTAAGTCCATCCACATCTATACAAATGACCCAGTTTAATTTCTTTTTATGGCTGAGTGATATTGCATTATATATATGTACCACATTTTCTTTATTCATCTGTCGATGTAGATTCAGGTTGATTCAGTATCCTGGCTATTCTAAATAGTGCAGCAATGAACATTGGGGTACGTGTGTAATTTTGAATTACGGTTTTCTCAGGGTATATGTTCAGTAGTGGGATTGCTGTGTCATATGCTAGTTCTTTTTAGTTTTTTAATGAACCTCCATACTGTTCTCCACAGTGGCTGTATCAATTTGCATCCCCACCAACAGTGCAATAGGTTTCCCTTTTTCTCCGCACCCTGTCCAATATTTATTGCTTGTAGATTCTTTGATGGTGGCCATTCTGACTGGGGTGAGGTGATAACTCATTGTAGGTTTGATTTGCATTTCTCTAATAATTAGTGACGTTAAGCGTCTTTTCATGTGGCTCTTGGCCAGCTGTATATCTTCTTTGGTGAAATGTCTATTTAGGATTCCCTCCCATTTTTTAATTGGGTTGTTTGTTTTCCTGATATTGAGCTGCATAAGCTCTTTGTATATTTTGGAGATTAATCCTTTGTCCATTGCTTCATTTACAAATATTTTCTCCAATTCTGTGGGTTGTCTTCATCTTGCTTATGGTTTCCTTTGCTGTGCAAAAGCTTTAAACTTTCATTGGGTCCCATTCACTTATTTTTCTTTTTATTTTCATTATGCTAGGAGGTGGATCATAAAAGATCTTGCTGTGTTTTATGTCAAAGAGGGTTTTTCCTATGTTTTCCTCTAAGAGTTTTATAGTATCTGATCTTTTATTTTTAACTTTTTTTAAACATCTTTATTGGAGTATAATTACTTTACAATGGTGTTTTAGTTTCTGGTTTATAACAAAGTGAATCAGTTATACATATGTCCCGATATCTCCTCCCCCTTGCCTCTCCCTCCCTCCCATCCTCCCTATCCCACCCCTCTAGGTGGTCACAAAGCACCGAGCTGATCTCCCTGTGCTATGTGGCTGCTTCCCACTAGCTATCTATTTTACATTTGATAGTGAATATATGTCCATGCCACTCTCTCACTTTGTCCCAGCTTACCCTTCCCCCTACCCGTATCCTCAAGTCCATTCTCTGGTAGATCTGCGCCTTATTCCCATCTTACCCATAGTTTCTTCATGACCTTTTTTTAAAAAAATTCCATATATATGTGTTAGCATATGGTAATTGTTTTTCTCTTTCTGACTTACTTCACTCTGTATGACAGACTCTAGGTCCATCCACCTCACTACAAATAACTCAATTTCATTTCTTTTTATACTGCATTGTATATATGTGCCACATCTTCTTTATTCATTCATCTGTTGATGGACACTTAGGTTGCTTCCATGTCCTGGCTATTGTAAATAGCACTGCAGTGAACATTTTCGTACATCACTCTTGTTGAATTCTGGTTTACTCGGGGTATATGCCCAGTAGTGGGATTGCTGGGTTGTATGGTAGTTCTATTTTCAGTTTTTTAAGGAACCTCCATACTGATCTCCATAATGGCTGTATCAATTTACATTCCCACCAACAGTGCAAGAGGGTTGCCTTTTCTCCACACCCTCTCCAACATTTATTGTTTGTAGATTTTTTGATGATGGCCATTCTGACTGGTATAAGGTGATACCTCATTGTAGTTTTGATTTGCATTTCTCTAATGATTAATGATGTTGAGCATCCTTTCATGTGTTTGTTGGCAATCTGTATATCTTCTTTGGAGAAATGTCTATTTAGGTCTTCTGCCCATTTTTGTTGTTATTTTTTAATTCTTTTTAAATTTATTTTTGGCTGCATTGGGTCTTCATTGCTGCACGTGGGCTTTCTCTGTTTGCAGCAAGCGGGGGCTGCTCTTCGTTGCAGTGTGCAGGCTTCTCATTGCAGTGGCTTCTCTTGTTGCAAAGCACAGGCTCTAGGCGCGCAGGCTTCAGTAGTTGTGGCACGTTGGCTCAGTAGTTGTGACTCACAGGCTCTAGAGCGCAGGCTCAGTAGTCGTGGCACACGGGCTTAGTTGCTCCGTGGCATGTGCGATCTTCCCAGACCAGGGCTCGAACCTGTGTCCCCTGCATTGGCAGGCGAGTTCCTAACTACTGAGCCACCAGGGAAGTCCCTTCTGCCCATTTTTGGATTGGGTTGTTTGTTTTTTTGATATTGAGCTACATGAGCTGCTTATAAATTTTGGAGATTAATCCTTTGTCAGTTGTTTCATTTGCAAATACTTTCTCCCATTCTGAGGGTTGTCTTTTCATCTTGTGTTTGGTTTCCTTTGCTGTGCAAAAGCTTTTAAGTTTCCTTAGGTCCCATTTGTTTATTGTTGTTTTTATTTCCATTTCTCTAAGACGTGGATCAAAAGGGATCGGGCTGTGATTTATGTCATAGAGCATTCTGCCTGTGTTTTCCTCTAAGAGTTTGATAGTGTCTGGCCTTACATTTAGGTTTTTAATCCATTTTGAGTTTATTTTTGTGTATGGTGTTAGGGAGTGTTCTAGTTGCATTCTTTTACATGTAGCCGTCCAGTTTTCCCAGCACAGTTTATTGAAGAGGCTGTCTTGTCTCCATTGTGTATTCTTGCCTCCTTTGTCATAGCTTAGGTGACCATAGGTGTATGGGTTTGTCTCTGGGATTTCTATTGTGTACCATTGACCCATATTTCTGATTTTGTGCCAGTACCATACTGTGTTGATTACTGTAGCTTTGTATTATAGTATGAAGTCGGGAAGCCTGATTCCTCCAGCTTTGATTTTCTTCCTCAAGATTGCTTTGGCTATTCGGGGTCTTCTGTGTTTCCATAAAAATTCTGTAATTTTTTTGTCTAATTCTGTGAAAAATGCCATTGGTAATTTGATAGGGATTGCATTGAACCTGTAGGTTGGTTTGGGTAGTATAGTCATTTTCAAAATATTGATTCTTCCAATCCAGGAGCATGGTATATCTCTCTATCTGTTTGTGTAATCTTTGACTTTTTTTAACGTCTTTATTGGAGTATAATTGCTTTACAGTGTTGTGTTAGTTTCTGCTGTGTAGCAAAGTGAATCAGCTATACATATACATGTAACACCATGTGCCCTCCCTCTTGCATCTCCCTCCCACCCTCCTTATCCCAACCCTCTAGTTTGTCACAAAGCATCAAGCATAACTCCCTGTGCTATGCAGCTGCTTCCCAATAACTATTTTACATTTGGTAGTGTATATATGTCAATGCCACTCTGTCACTTTGTCACAGCTTACCCTTCCCCCTCACCATGTCCTCAAGTCCATTGTCTACATCTGTCTCTTTACTGCTGTCCTGCCCCTAGGTTCTTCAGAACCATTTCCTTTTTTAGACTCCATATATATGTGTTAGTATACAATATCTGTTTTTCTCTTTCTGACTTAACTTCACTCAGTATGACAGACTCTAGGTCCACGCACCTCACTACAAATAACTCAATTTCATTTCTTTTTATGTCTGAGTAATATTCCATTGTATATATGCCACATCTTCTTTATCCATTCATCTGTTGATGGACACTTAGGTTGCTCCCATGTCCTGGCTATTCTAAATAGAGCTGCAATAAACAATTTGGTACATGACTCCTTTTGAATTATGGTTTTCTCAGGGTATATGCCCAGTAGTGGGATTGCTGGGTCATATGATAGTTCTATTTTTAGTTTTTTACAGAACCTCCATACTGTTCTCCGTAGTGGCTGTATCAGTTTACATTCTCACCAACAATGCAAGAAGGTTCCCTTTTCTACACACCCTCTCCAGCAGTTATTGTTTGTAAATTTTTTGATGATAGCCATTCTGACTGGTGTGAGGTGATACCACATTGTAGTTTTGATTTGCATGTCTCTAATGATTAGTGATGTTGAGCATTCTTTCATGTGTTTATTGGCAATCTGTATATCTTCTTTGGAGAAATGTCTATTTAGGTCTTCTGCCCATTTTTGGATTGGGTTGTTTGTTTTTTTGTTATTGAGCTGCATGAGCTGCTTGTATATCTTGGAGATGAATCCTTTGTCAGTTGCTTCATTTGCAAATATTTTCTCCCATTCTGAGGGCTGTCTTTTCATCTTGTTTATGGTTTCCTTTGCTGTGCAAAAGCTTTTAAGTTTCATTACGTCCCATTTGTTTATTTTTGTGTTTATTTCCATTTCTCTAGGAGGTGGGTCAAAAAGGATCTTCCTCTGATTTATGTCATAGAATGTTCTGCCTATGTTTTCCTCTAAGAGTTTTTTAGTGTCTAGCCTTACATTAAGGTCTTTAACCCATTTTGAGTTTTTTTTGTGTGTGGTGTTATGGAGTGTTCTAATTTCATTCTTTTACATGTAGCTATCCAGTTTTCCCAGCACTACTTGTTGAAGAGGCTGTCTTTTCTCCATTGCATATTCTTGCCTCCTTTATGAAGGATAAGGTGACCATATGTGTATGGGTTTATTTCTGGGCTATCTATCCTGTTACATTAATCTATATTTCTGTTTTTGTGCCAGTACGATACTGTCTTGATTACTGTAGTTTTGTAGTATAGTCTGAAGTCTGGGAGCCTGATTCCTTCAGCTCTGTTTTCTTTCTCAGGATTGCTTTGGCTATTTTGGGTGTTTTGTGTTTCCTTACACATTGTGAAATTTTTTGTTCCACTTCTGTGAAAAGTGCCTTTGGTAGTTTGATAGGGATTGCATTGAACCTGTAGATTGCTTTGGGTAGTATAGTCATTTTCACAGCATTGATTCTTGCAATCCAAGAAGGTGGTATATCTCTCCATCTGTTTGTATCATTTTAATTAATTTCATCAGTGTCTTATAGTTTCCTGCGTACAGGTTTTGTCTGCTTAGGTAGGTTTTTGTCTGCTTAGGTAGGTTTATTACTAGGTAGTTTATTCCTTTTGTTATTGTGGTAAATGGGAGTGTTTCCTTAATTTCTCTTTAAGATTTTTCATCATTAGTGTATGGGAATGCAAGAGATTTCTGTGCAGTAATTTTGTATCCTGCTAGTTTACCAAATTCATTGATTAGCTCTAGTACTTTTCTGATAGCAGCTTTAGGATTCTCTATGTATAGTATCATGTCATCTGCAAACAGTGACAGTTTTATTTCTTCTTTTCCGTTTTGGATTCATTTTATTTCTTTTTCTTCTTTGATTGTTGTGGCTAAAACATCCAATACTATGTTGAATAATAGCAGTGAAAGTGGGCAGCCTTGTCTTGCTCCTGACCTTAGTGTTTTAGTTTTTCACCATTGAGGGCGATGTTTGCTGTCAGTTTGTCATATATGGCCTGTATTATGTTGAGGTAGGTCCCCTCTGTGCATACTTTATGGTGGGTTTTTATCATAAATCGGTGTTGAATTTAGTCAGAAGCTTTTTCTGCATCTACTGAGGTTATCATATGGTTTTTATACTTCAGTTTGTTAATATGGTGTATAACATTGATTTGCATATATTGAAGAATCCTTGCATTCCTGGGATAAACCCCACTTGATCATGGTATGATCCCTTTAATGTGCTGTTGGATTCCCTTTGCTAGTATTTCGTTGAGGATTTTTGCATCTATGTTCATCAGTGATATTGGCCTGTAGTTTTCTTTTTCTGTGACATCTTTGTCTTGTTTTGGTATCAGGGTGATGGTTGCCTCGTAGAAAGAGTTTGGGAGTTTTCCTCCTTCTGCTATATATTGGAAGAGTTTGAGAAGGATAGGTGTTAGCTCTTCTCTAAATGTTTGATAGAATTTGCCTGTGAAGCCATCTGGTCCTGGGCTTCTGTTTGTTGGCCTGGGCTTCTGTTTGTTGTGATTTATTTAATCACAGTTACAATTTCAGTGCTTGAATTGGTCTGTTTATATTTTCTATTTCTTACTGGTTCAGTCTCGGAAGGTTGTGCTTTTCTAAGAATTTGTCCATTTCTTCCAGGTTGTCCATTTTATTGGCATATAGTTGCCTGTAGTAATCTCTCATTGTTATTTATATTTCTGCTGTATCAGTTGTTATCTCTTTTTCATTTCTAATTCTGTTGATTTGAGTCTTCTCCCTTTTTTTCTTGATGAGTCTGTCTAATGGTTTATCAATTTTGTTTATCTTCTCAAAGAAGAAGCTTTTAGTTTTATTGATCTTTGCTATCATTTCCTTCTTCTTCATTTATTTCTGATCTGATCTTTATGATTTCTTTCCTTCTCCTAACTTTGGGTTATTTTTGTTCTTCTTTCTTTAATTGCTTTAGGTGTAAGTTTAGGTTTTTTATTTGATATTTGTTCTTTTTTTCTTGAGGTAGGATTGTATTGCTATAAACTTCCCTCTTAGAACTGCTTTTGCTACTTCCCATACGTTTTAGTCATTGTGTTTTCATTGTCATTTGTTTCTAGGTATTTTTTTATTTCCTCTTTGATTTCTTCAGTGATCTCTTGGTTATTTAGTAGTGTATTGTTTAGCCTCCATGTGACTGTATTTTTTACATTTTATTTTTCCTGTAATTGATATCTAGTCTCCTTATGTTGTGGTTGGAAAAGATACTTGATATGATTTCAGTTTTCTTAAATTTACCACAGCTGATTTGTGACCCAAGATATGATCTATCCTGGAGAACGTTCCATGAGCACTTGAGAAGAAAGTGTATTCTGTTGTTTTTAGATGGAATATCCTGTAAATATCAATTAAGTCCATCTTGTTTAATGTGTCATTTAAAGCTTGTGTTTCCTTATTTATTTTCATTTTGAATGATCTGTCCATTGGTGAAAGTGGGGTGTTAAAGTCCCCTACTCTTACTGTGTTACTGTCAACTTCCCCTTTTATGGCTGTTAGTATTTGCCTTATGTATTGAGGTTCTCCTATGTTGGGTGCATAATTATTTACAATTGTTATATCTTCTTCTTGGATTAATCCTTTGATCATTATGTAGTGTCCTCCTTTGTCTCTTGTAAGAGTCTTTATTTTAAAGTCTATTTTGTCTGATATGAGAATTGCTACTCCAGTTTTCTTTTGATTTCCATTTACATGGAATACCTTTTTCCATTGCCTCCCTTTCCAGTTGTATGTGTCCCTAGGTCTGAAATGGGTCTCTTGTAGACAGCATATGTATGCGTCTTTTTTGTATCCATTCAGCCAGTCTGTGTCTTTTGGTTGGAGCATTTAATCCATTTACATTTAAGGTAATTATCGATATGTATGTTCCTATTACCATTTTCTTAATTGATTTTGGTTTGTTTTTGTGGGTCTTTTTTTTCTCTTGTTTTTCCCGCCTAGATAACTTCTAACATTTGTTGTAAAGCTGGTTTGGTGGTGCTGAATTCTCTTAGCTTTTGCTTGTCTGTAAAGCTTTTGATTTCTCTGTTGAATCTCAATGCGGTCCTTGCTAGATACATTAATCTTGGTTGTAAGTTTTTCCTTTCATCACTTTAAATATATCCTGCCACTCCCTTCTGGCTTGCAGTTTCTGCTGAAAAATTAGCTGATAACTTTATGGGGATTCCCTTGTATTTTATTTGTTGCTTTTCTCTTTATGCTTTTAATATTTTTCCTTTGTATTTAATTTTTGTTAGTTTGATTAATATGTGTCTTGGTGTGTTTCTCTTGGTATGCAACTCTCTGCATTTCCTGGACTTGGGTGGCTATTTCCTTTCCCTTGTTAGGGAAGTTTTGACTATAATCTCTTCAAATATTTCTCAGACCGTTTCTCTTTCTCTTCTTCTTCTGGGACCCCTATAATTCGAATGTTGGTGCATTTAATGTTGTCCCAGATGACTCTCAGACTGTCCTCACTTCTTTTCATTCTTTTTTCTTTATTCTGCTCCTCTGCAGTTATTTCCACCATTGTATTTTCCAGCTCGCTTATTCGCTCTTCTGCCTCAGTTATTCTACTATTGATTCCTTCTAGTGTATTTTTCATTTCAGTTATTGCATGGTTCATCACACTTTGCTTGTTCATTAGTTCTTCTGGGTCTTTTTTTTTCTTTCTATTTTTGGCTGCATTGGGTCTTCGTTGCTCTGCGCAGGCTTTCTCTAATTGCAGCGAGTGAGGGCTACTCTTCATTGCAGTGCGTGGACTTCTCATTGTGTTGGCTTCTCTTGTGGAACACGGGCTCTAGGCACATGGGCTTCAGTAGTTGTGGCACGTGGGCTCAGTTGTTGTGGCTCGGAGGCTCTAGAGTGCCAGCTCAATAGTTGTGGCACACGGGCTCAGTTGCCTGGCAGCATGTCGGATCTTCCCAGACCAGGACTTGAACCCATATCCCCTGCATTGGTAGGCAGATTCTTAACCACTGCACCACCAGGGAATTTCCTCTTCTAGGTCTTTGTTAATCATTTCTAGTATTTTTTCAATCTATGCCTTCATTCTGTTTCTGAGGTTTTTGGATCATCTTTACTCTGATTCTTTTTCTGAATTCATTCTGAATTCTTTTTCAGATAGGTTGCCTATTCCCTCTTCATTTATTTTGTCTTGTAGGTTTTTATCTTGCTCCTTTGTAGCATATTTTTCGTTGTCTCTTTTTTTTTGATGGGTGGGGCTGTATTCCTGTGTTACTGGGATTTTTTGGCATGAGGCGTCCAGCATTGGAGTTTGTAGGCTGTTGGGTAGAGCCGGGACTTGGTGCTGAGATGAGGACATCTCGGAGACCTCACTCCGATAAATATTCCCTAGGGTCTGAGGTTCTTTGTTTGTCCAGAAGTTTGGACTTGGTGCTCCCACCACAGGAGGTCAGGCCTGACTCCTGGCCTGGGAACCAAGATCACGCAAACTGTGCAGTGCAGCAAAAGGAAAGAAATTTTTTTTTTTTTTTAAAGAAGCTGTTGGGGTAGGAGTTTATTAATTAATTTATTTATTTTTGCTGTGTTGGGTCTTCGTTTCTGTGCAAGGGCTTTCTCTAGTTGTGGCAAGTGGGGGCCACTTGTCATCGCTGTGCGCAGGCCTCTCACTATCGCGGCCTCTCTTGTGGAGCACAGGCTCCAGACGCACAGGCTCAGTAGTTGTGGCTCATGGGCCTAGTTGCTCCGCGGCATGTGGGATCCTCCCAGACCAGGGCTTGAACCCGCATCCCCTGCACTAGCAGGCAGATTCTCAACCACTGAGCCACCAGGGAAGCCCAAGGAAAGAAATTTAAAGCAGTACAATAAGAAAGAATAAAAAATAAAATAAAATTAGAAAAATAAAAAACATATTAGGAAAAATTAAAATAGAAGTGAAACAACTACCACAAGGTAAAACAGAACCACAACAGAAAAAAGAAGAAAATGGGGTGGGGGGTGGGGGGTGGGAACAAGCCAAAAGGAGCAGAACAATAACAAAGTATAAAGAATAAAATAAAATTAGAAAAATTAAAAATTGAAAATTAAAATATAAATGGGTCAAAAACAACAGAGTAAAATAGAACCACAACCTAAAAGAATAAAAAAGAATCTGGGGGCTTCCCTGGTGGCGCAGTGGTTGAGAGTCCGCCTGCCGATGCAGGGGACACGGGTTCGTGAGAGGCCCGCATACGGCAAAAAAAAAAAAAAAAAAAAGAATCTGGTAAAGGCCTTGCTTGTAGGGGGTGGAGCTTTGGCAGGGATGGAACTTAGATGGGGGCATGGCTTAGGGTAGGGCCAGGGCCTAGGTGGGGATGATGTTTAAGCATGGGGCCAGGCCCAGGTTCAGGACCTGAGGGCGGGGAAAGGCCACACAGCCTGAGGGGGGCCTCAGAATGCAGGAGTTCAGGAGTTTGGAGGTAAGGCCCTGGGTGGGGTTGTGTGGGCGGGGTTTAGGCTCACTGTGGCTGGAGGATTAGCCCTGGGGCCTAAGTGGGCATGGGAAACGCAGGCTGTGCTCCCTTTTGTTCCTCTGCTCTCCCAAGAGTCTCGCCTGTCCCCATTGATCTCCTAACCATGGGTGAGCCCCACCTGGTGTGGGAACGCCTCCCTTCGGGGCACTAGTCCTGTCCAGCTGGCCTTTACTTTTCCTCCCTGCTCCCTCCCTCCCACTCCCTCAGGACCTGCATGGCTGGAGGGGGCCTTGCTGGGCAGAGGATCAGGCCCAGGATCTCAGCAGGCTCCCCAGGGCCCAAGTGGGTACAGGAAACTGTGGCCATATTGCCTTCTGATCCTCTGCCCTCCCAACTGTCTCCCCCTTTCCCTCTCCAGGTGTGGGACCCCTTCCCCTCCCCCAGCTGCCCCTCAGGGGCACCAGTCCCATCCTGCCTCCACTTCTCCTCTTCCCTCCCTCCCTCCCACATTTTGCCTGGTCACCCGGGGGTTCCTCCCATCCCCTTAGGTGTCCATCGTCCCCCAGCAGTGCCCAGTAGGTGCCCTAGTTGTGCAGAGCCACGAACTCCGCATCCTCCTAGTCCATCATCTTGACTCCTGTAGATATATTTTTGATGCCCAGTTAGGGAGAGGTGAATTCCATGTCCTCCTACTCTTCCTCCATCTTGACTCCTCCTCCCCCCACAGCTGCTTTTAATATTCTCTCTGTATCTTTAACTTTTGTAATTTTTATTATAATGTATCTTGGTGAGTTCCTTTTTGGGTTAATCCTATATGAGACTCTGCACCTCCTGGACTTGAGTGACAGTTTCCTTTCACAGATTAGGGAATTTTTCAGCTATTATCTCTTCATATATTTTCTTAGGACCTTTCTCTTTTCTTTCTGGGAGCCCTACAATGTGGATATTAGTGTGTTTGATGTTGTCCCAGAGGTTTCCTCCTCATTTCTTTTCATTCTTTTTTTCTTTTTTCTTTTAGGCAACAGTGACTTCCACTACTCCATCTTCCACGTAACTGATTCATTCTTGTATCATTTAGTCTACTATTTATTCCTTCTAGTGTAATTTTCATTTGTTACTATATTCTTCATCTCTGTTTGTTTGTTCTTTATATTTTCTAACTCTTTTTAAAAAAACTCCTAACTTCTTGCTCTGTGCATTCATTCTCTTCCAAAGTTCTTTGATCATCTTTATAGTCATTTCGTTTCTCAAGTGCCTATCTCCACTTCACTTAGTTCTTCTTCTGAGTTTTCATCTTGTTCCTTCATCTGGAACATATTCGTCTGCTGCTTCATTTTGTCTGAGTTGCTATTTGTATTTTTAGGTATATGGTAGCTTAGTTACATTTCTTGACCTTGGAGAAGTGGCCCTCTATAGGAAGTGTCCTATGCATCTCAGCAGTGGACTCTTCTCTCTTCACCTAAGGTATATGCTGTTGGGGAGTTCCTCCTAAGAGGGCTGTGTGGGTCTTTGTGTTGTGGCGGGCTGACTGTGGGTGATCTGATAGGCTTGGTTGGCCCCTAGTCTGATTGGTTGCCAGGCACCTGTGCCAGTGCTGCTTGGCTGTTGTTTAGGGGGGCCTGGTCATGAAGTGGCTGGTTTCATAATCCTAGGGGGCCCCGGGACTAGTTCTGGCTCACTGGTGGGCAGAGTCAGGGTCCTGAAGACTCTGGGGCTGTGTCCCACTCCCTGGCAGATGAAGCCAGATCCTGGGGTTAATTCTGGACTATTGGCAGGCAGAGCTGGTTCCTGGAGTCTGACTACAGGCCCCAGGGATCCCAGAGCTTGTTTCAGTTATTTTGTGACAGGGGCTGGTTCCAGACACGGTTGGGTATGGAGTCTGGGGTGTCCGAAAGGTTGCATTGGGCTGCTAGTGGACAGGACCAGGGCTCAACTGGTCCCAGGGTAGGGTCTGGTCTGTGTTGTCAGAGTAGTTCTGCAGGCTGCAGGATTGTAATTTTCTTGCTTCTGGTGTCTGTTCCCTAGTGGGTAAGGCTGGTCTAGAGGCTTGTGCAGGCTTCCTGGTGGGAGGGGCCGGTGCCTGCCCACTGGTGGGTGGAGCTGGGTCTTGGCCCTCTGGTGGCAGGGCTGTGTCTAAGGGCATGTCTAGAGGCATCTGTTGGCTCAGGAAGTCTTTAGGCAGCCTGTCTGCTGATGGGTGGGGCTGTGTCCCTGCCCACTTAATAGAATTTGGCAATTATTTCTTGATGGGTAGGGTTCTGTCCCCACCCATTTAGTTGTAAAGTGTCCTAGCACTGGTGCCTACAGGCCGTTGGGTGGTGCCAGGTCTTGGCACTAATGATCCAAGATGTCAGCCTGCAGCAGCAGCAATGTTCATGCAGCCAACTATTCCCAAGTATGTCTGCCACCAGTGTCTAAATCCCCAGGGTGAGCTGCAGCCACCCACCACTTCTCCAGGAGACTCTCCAACACCAGCAGGTAGTTCTGGTCCAGGCTCTTATCTATAATAATTACTGCTTTTGCCTTGGGTTCAGGTGCATGTAAGATTTTGTGTGCACCCTTTAAGAGTGAAGTCTCTATTTCCCCCAGTCCATGGAGCTCCTGCAGTTAGGCCCTCTGGCCTTCAAAATACTCTGGGGGCTCGTCTTCTTGGTGCCAGACCCCCAGGCTGGGGAGCTTGACATGGGGCCCAGAACTCTCACTCCTGTGAGAGAACCTCTGCAATATAATTATTCTTCAATTTGTGGATCACTCACTTAGGGAGTATGGAATTTGATTATATTTCGAGTCCACCCCCCCTACCCATCTCATTGTGGTTCTTTCTTTTTGTCTTTAGTTGTAGAAGATCTTTTCTGGTAGGTTCCAGTCTTTTTCATCAATGGTTGTTGTGCCGATAATTGTGATTTTTGGTGTGCTCGTGAGAGGAGGTGAGCTCAGGGTCTTTGTACTCCACCATCTTGTCCACTCCTCAAGTTTCTATGTTATTAAAATTAAGCTGGTGTAAATTAAATTTAGAGTATGTAAGTTTAGGCTGTTAAATATAATCCCATGGTAACCACAAAGGAAATATTTATAGAATATACACAAAAAGAAATGAGATGGAATAAAAATATTTCACTACAAAAAAATCTGCTAAATACAAAAGAAGACAATAATGCAGGAAATGAGAACAAAAAAGCTATAAGTCATACAGAAAACAAATAGCAAAATGACAGAAGTGAGTTCCACCTTATTAATCATGACTACTTTTCATCAAGCAAAAAAGGGGGCCCAAATAAATCAGAAATGAAAGAGTAGTTAACAGCTGACATCACAGAAATACAAAGGATCATAAGAGATTACTATGAACAATTATAGTAACAGTTATAACCAACAAATTGGACAACCTGGAAGAAATAAATTCCTAGAAACATACAATCTTCCAAGACTGAATCAGGAGGATGCAGAAAATCTGAAGACTGATCACTAGTAATGAAATAGAATCAGTAAAATGAACAAACAAACAAAATTTTTGTTCCAACAAACAAAAATCTAGGACCTGATGGTTTCACAGGTGAATTTTACCAAGCATTAAAGGAAAGTTAATGCCTTTCCTTCTTAAACTATTCCAAAAAATTGAAGAGGAAGAAACACTTAAACTCATTCTATGAGGCCAGTAATACCCTGATACCAAACCCAGATAAAGACATTACAATAAAGAAAATAAAGGCCAATATCCCTGATAAACATATATGTAAATATCCTCAACAGATATTAGCAATCCAAATTCAAGAATGCATTAAAAGGATCATACATCATGATCAAGTGGGATTTAGTCCAAGGATGCAAGGATGTTTCGGTATTCACAAATCAATCAACATGGTATACCACATTAAGAAAAAAAGTATAAAAATCATATGATCATCTCAACAGATGCAAATGTTGAAAAAATTCAACATCTATTTTTGATAAAACTCTCAACAAAGTGGGTGGAGAGGGATCATACCTCAACATAATAAAGGCCATATATGACACACTTACAGCCAACATCCTTCTCAGTGGTGAAAGGCTGAAAGCATTTCCTCTAATATCAGGAACAAAACACAGATGCCCACTATCACCACTTTTATTCAACATAATATTGAAAGTCCTAGCCACAGCAATCACATAAGGAAAAGAGATAAAGCTATCAAAGTTAGAAAAAAAGTAAAATTATCTCCATAACTGTATAGCACAGGGAACTCTACTCAATACTCTGTAAAGACCTATATGGGAAAAGAATCTTAAAAAAGAGTGGATATACGTATGTATAACTGATTCACTTTGCTGTATAGCCAAAACTAACAATACATTGTAAATCAACTATACTCTAATAAAAACTAATTTAAAAAATTATCTCTGTGTGCAGAGGATATGATCTTACATGTAGAAAACCCTAAAGATTCTAAGAAAAAAGTTAGAACTAATAAATTCAGTAGAGTAGCAGGATAAAAAAGTCAACACACAAAAGTCAGTTACATTTCTATATGGTAACAATGAACAGTCTAAAAAGGAAATTAAGAAAACAATTCCATTTGCAACAGCATCAAAAAGAATAAAATACTTAGGAATTAACTTTACCAAGGAGATAAAGTACTTGTACAATATAAACTACAAAGCATTGCTGAAAAAATTAAAGAAGGCATAAATTAATTGATGGGTGTCTATCCATCTTCATGGTTTGGAAGACTTAATATTGTTAAAATTTCAGTATTATCCAAAGCAATCTATAGAGTCAGTGCAATCCCTGTTTAAATTCCCATGACATTCTTTGCAGAAATAGAAAAACACATCCTAAAATTCATTTGGAATTTCAAGGGACATGGGACGTCCTAATTCAAATTAGGGACATCCTAATTTCAAAACGTGAATCAGTTATACATACATATATCCACTCTTTTTTAGATTCTTTTCCCATATAGGTCTTTACAGAGTACTGAGTAGAGTTCCCTGTGCTATACAGTTATGGAGATAATTTTACTTTTTTTCCAACTTTGATAACTTTAGTGAAATAGTGAAAATAATCTTTCAAAAGAAGAACAGTGTTGGAGGACTCAACGTCCTAATTTCAAAACTTACTACAAAGCTACAGTAATCAAAACAGTGTGCTATTGCCATAAAGACAGACATATAGACCAATGGAATAGAATAGAGAGCTCAGATATAACCCTCACGGATATGGTCGAGTGATCTTTGATAAGAGTGCCAAGACTGTTCAATTCAACAAATGGTGCTGAGACATCTAGATATCCTCACATTAAAGAATAAAGTTGGACCTCACACCACATGCAACAGTTAACTCAAAATGGTCAGAGACCTTACTGTGAAAGCTAAAACTCTTAGAAGAAAACATAGGACAAAAGTTTTATAACATTGAATTTGGCAATTATTTCTTATATATAACACCAAAGGCATAGGCAACAAAAGAAAAAATTTTTAAAAATTGGACTTCCTGCAAATTAAAAACTTCTGGGCTCAGAGGACCCTATCAGCATACTGAAAGAGCAATCCACAGAATGGAATAAAATATTTGGAAATCATATATGTGATAAGGGATTCATATCCAGGGTATATAGAGAACTCCTAAAACTTCACAACAGTGAAAACTAAGAAACAACCCAATTCAAAAATGGACAAAGGACTTGAACAGGCATTTCTTCAAAGAATATACATAAATAGCCAGTAAGCACATTGAAAAGATGCTCAACATCACTAACCATTAGGGAGATGCAAATCAAAACCACAGTGAGGGCTTCCCTGGTGGTGCAGTGGTTGAGAGTCTGCCTGCCGATGCAGGGGACACGGGTTTGTGCCCCGGTCCAGGAAGATCCCACATGCTACGGAGCAGCTGGGCCCATGAGCCATGGCCACTGAGCCTGCGTGTCTGGAGCCTGTGCTCTGCAACGGGAGAGGCCACAACAGTGAGAGGCCCGCGTACCGCAAAAAAAAAAAAACTACAGTGAAATATTACCTCACACCCACTAGGATGGTTACTATCACAAAAACAAAATAGCAGGTGTTAGTGAGGATGTGGAGAAAGTAGAACCCTTGAGTACTGTCGGTGGGAATATAAAATGGTATAGGAAAACCATTCTGTGGAACCATGATGGTTCCACAAAACATTAAAAATAGATTTGAAAGATTTATCATATGTGTATGATACAATATCATATGTGTATGATACTCTTCTGTGTATATACCCAAAAGAATTGAAAACAATTGAAACAATGAAACAATTGAAAACAATGTCTTGAAGATACATATGTACACCTATGTTCATAACAGCATTATTCACAGTGGCCCAAATGTGGATGCAATTGAAGTGTCTATCAAACAAAATGAGGCATATACATACATATTATTCAGATTAAAGGAAAGAAAAGAAATTCTGATACATGCTACAATATGGATGAACCTTGAGGACATTATGCTCAGTAAAATAAGTCACAAAAAGACAAATACTATATGATTCCACTGAGGGACCTAGGGTACTCAAATTCAGAAACAGGAAGAATGGTGGTTGCCAGAGCCTGGGGGTGGGGGGAATGAGGTGTTATTGTTTAATGGGTATAGAGTTTCAGTTTTGCAAGATGATGAAAAGACTTCTGGAGATAGATGGTGGCGATGGTTGTACAACACGAATGTACTTAATACCACTGAACTATAAAAAACTTAAAAATTGTTAAGATGGTAAATTTTATTTTATATGTATTTTACCACAGTGATAAAAGGTGAGACAACAGATGGAGTGTACATTTTCCCAATACTTTCACTTATACTCCACCATATTGCTCTGTTTAATTTCATCAATTTGATTGGCCTTTTTAGAATATTCTTTTAATAGGAAAATATCTGCCTATGCCCTTGAAAATACTTAATGTTATTTTCATGGGAATCCTACTTCCCAAGGATCACTCATTTGCTGTGTTGTCCCAGCTCCCAGAACATGTCCAGATGTAGTAGGGACTTCCAGTTAACACCTGCTCTTGTCCTTTCTAAGTGCACTTGCACACAACAGGCCTAAAAGCCGTTGACTTGCGTGGTTATAGGCTGGAGTCCCTTCTACTTTGATGTTCCAGTTCTTCCTTCCATAGCTAATGATTATTGGACATCAGTTGGTCCCCAAATAGTGAATTTAGTCAGGGATGAGGAAAGGCCAACTCAGATGCTTTCGAGGTATATCGAGATGGAAGAAATGGAGGCAGAAACATTTAAGGCATAATTAATAGCATTTAAATTTGCTGAACAACATTGAACACCAATTAGTTGCTTGTTTTCTCCTCAAACCTCTCATATTCTCCTGTTTCACAATCAGAGAAACTAAGACTCCAAATTTTTGGTGAATATCACCAACAGATCAACTCACTTAGAATCCTGTTGTTTGTGGCTTTATCTTAGTTAATTATAAGAAGAAAGTTTCCATCTTATACACCTTTGAATTCTTCTCAGCACTGTGCATAGTGCCTAATACATACTCAGTTTTCAATAAATATTGAAATAAGGGAACAAGTTCCTAGGCAAGACACACATGTCCTGGCTACTTTTCTGATCTGGTTTGATGTGTTTAAGTACAAATTATCTAATTTCCACAATCCACTTGGCAGGACCAAAGATTTCCTGGGCCATCTTCTTATTTTTTCCTTCTACCACAGGTGGGAAAAAAGAAAAGAAACCCTTATAGGTCTTTTCTTTAGGTAACTGAGCATTTGTGGTACTTAAATTGCCATTTCTCCTTTTCTCCAGTTCTGGCTAATTTTTATTCATTTTATAGTAGATTCACATCTGCAAGAGAAAAATGCCGTGTGTTCTTTTTTAAATCTGCTTTTCATTTTGATCACTTTCTCAAACACCTGGAGGACTAATGTGGACCACCCAGAGGAAGCTATCTGAAACCTACCAGCAGCTTATGGTAGTGTAAGATCAATGGGTGACACTGTAGTCCTGAGTTATTATTCCATCTCTGCCATTACCTGGCTGTAATATTGGACAGGTCACTTAACCTCCCTGTACCTTACTTTCCTAGCTAGGGGTATTATCATGCTCAAAAGAAATAATGTATTTTAAAAACTTTGTACTTTGAAAATTATAAAATGTAATAAAAGTATAAAGCATTGTTACAAACAAACTTTTTATAAAGTGGAGTCTTACAAATTAAACAAAATCTTATGGGTCCTTGTGACCACCCACATTGCCATCTGGGAAGGAGAGAAGTTCTTTGTTTTGTTTTATTTTGTTGCTGCGGTCTTTGGCAAAAGAGAAAACTTGTCTACCTTGCTAGAGCCATAATAGAAGCAACAATAGTAGCCGCAGCCTACATTTTGCAATAAACTTTCCATATCTTTAAAATATCTCATACCTCCAGTGACCAAAAGTTAAATTCTCACATTAAAAATATATGTGGGGGGCTTCCCTGGTGGCACAGTGGTTGAGAATTCTCTTGCCAATGCAGGGGACACAGGTTTGATCCCTGGTCCAGGAAGATCCCACATGCTGCAGAGCAACTAAGCCCGTGCGCCACAACTACTGAGCCTGTGCTCTAGAGCCCGCGAGCCACAACTACTGAGCCCACATGCCACAACTACTGAAGCCTGTGTGCCTAGAGCCTGTGCTCCACAACAAGAGAAGCCACCACAATGAGAAGCCCACACACCACAATGAAGAGTAGCCCCCGCTCGCAGCAACTAGAGAAAGCCCATGCACAGCAAGGAAGACCCAACACAGACAAATAAAATAAAATAAAATAAATTTATAAAATCCATGTGATTGGTTCTCCCCTACTTACCTCAGATTTTGTGCTAAGCATATGGGACTGCAGATCTGAGTATTTAAATAAATAATACAGTGAAGCAGAACTTATAGAACAAATGCCACCTTCCTCTCAAATAAAAAGGCCTCATGGTCATTATAATAACCATTGAATTCTTACAGGAATTCTCCCTAGGTTATTAATTTTGTGGATATTGCTATATGATATATTTTCTCACCCTCAGCTTTCCTGGGAATATCTGAAATAACAGGTTTCTTACGCTCTCTTTGGATTACAAATGATGGGAACCTGATTCAAAATAGCTTAGCATAAAAGGGAATTTACTGACTTGGTTGTGAAATCCAGGACTAATTTTGGCATTGGCTTGTTCCTGTGATATAAATAATACTTCATAATCAATTTCAAGCTACCAGTATGACATTACCAAATGTAGAGTTGGGAAGAAAGGTGCACAATTTACTTTTGAGAACCAGTTCGAGCCAACACCAGCACACCTCTGCCTGTACACTAGGCAGGTGATGTGTGCCCGCGCTATAGAGATAAGTATAACATGGTCCCTCTTCTGGCACAGGGAATGAGAAGGGAAGAAGGGGCCACTTAACAGTTACAAAAACATTCATAAAGAGCTTGCCAGATGCCAGGCACTCAATTCCATTCTCTATTTGTTACTGTAGCTTAGTATCTGAATCCAGACTGCTTGAGTTTAAACATCAGTATTATAATTTGTGTAGTGTTTGATTTTTGAGGAAGTTTCTTGACCTTTCCGTATCTCAATTCCCTAATCTATAGAAAGGGGGTAATAATAACATCTGCCTCGTAAAACTGTTTTGGGGATGAAATAAATTGATACATGTAAAGCATTTAGAATAATTTCTTATTCATGGGGAGTGTTCATCAAGGGTTCACTGTTCATAATTATTATTGTCACTTTCTAATCCTAACAAAAGCCCTTTGATAAATGTGTATTATTATCTCCAGTGAAGAAACTGAGCAGTTAAGGGGCTTGCTCAAAGACAAATATAATGCAGTTAAGCTGACATTTGACCCTGAGTCTGTAAATTCCAAGTCTCATACTTGCTCTATATATTGCACTAATAACAACAGCACTGTTTTTCATATGTCCATTCTGAACCAGGAGCTTGAAATATATTTTCTAATATCTCTTCACAATTGTACAATGGATTGGGGTTTTCTATTTCCATTTTACAGATAAGAAACTGAGGGTCAGAAGGGTTAACTAATTTTGGGGGGGTCAACTTTTTAGAACGTTGGGATTTTTAAAATTTTTTTAATTGAAGTATAGTTGATTTACAATGTTGTGTTAGTTTCAGGTTTACAACAAAGTGATTCAGTTATATATATATGTAATCTTTCTTTTTCGGATTCTTTTCCAGAAGCGTTAGTTAATTTTTAAGGCCATACAGTCAGCTGGGATTTGAGGCAGGCCTGCTAGATTCATAGACATGTATTCTTAATTGCTAAATGACCTACAACTATTTTTACCATTACTTGGAGCCATGTTTCTTCATTTTACCTTGAGAGAAGATGTGGATCATGGGTAATCTGGGAAATGCCATATGAGAGATAGGAACCTAATGCATAGTAGCTACAGAAGGAAGGGAGAGAGATTCGTTTTTTGTTTTTCTTATTGCAGGGTCAGAAGGTACTTCATAGAAGAGGTGGCATTTTAACTGCATCTTGTTAGATGAATTTTAATGGACTGATGGGGAAGTTCTGAGCAAAAACATAAAGGTCTGAGAGTTAGTATATTCAGTGAATAGCAAGCTGACTAGAGAGGCACTATGGGAGGAGCGGCTGAAGATGGAAAGGTTAGCCTCCATCACTAGGAGGCCCCTGAAGGTTTCTGAGTAGGGGAATTACGCAAACTGGCCTATATTTAGGAAAACAAGCCTTGTAGCAATATGTAGGATAGACTGGAGAGATAAGCGTCGGGAGCCAGGAAGAAGAGTTATATGTTACTGTTTTAATGCAAGAGATTATGAAAGGCAGAATTAGAGTGGAGTTTGAAAGCAAAGAGTAACTCTGAGAAATACTGAGAAATATCATTAACAAGATTATTCCCACTAATGAAAAAAACAACTATATACATAAGCTACTGGTGGCACATCAGTAACAACATTTTAATTTACCACATCTTAACTGAGCACCTACTAGAAGACAGGTGTTGTATTAATGACAGGAATATAAAGATAAATATGAAGGAGTTTCTAAACAAAATTTTTTCATTACTTACTGTTTGCCATGTACTATTCTAAGCGTTTTACATGCATTATCTAAATTAACCTTCACAACAACCCGATACAGTCATTACTATTATTTTCTCCAATTTACACATGAGGACATGAAAGGTCAGAGAGAAAAAATAACTTGCTAAAGCCCACTATATTCCTACTACCTAGCACGATCCACAAATAACTACGTCAAAATAGGCAAGACATTCCTCTCTGGCCTGGACAGGAACAGTGCTTCTTAGCTGGTCTTCATGCTTCTGTTCCTCCCTTACCCATCACTTCTTTACTCATCAGCCAAAATGATATTTTAAAAAACAAAAATAGGTCACTTCCGTGCTTAAAACCTTACTGTGGTTCCTCACTGCACTTAGAATACGACTCCAAGTCCGTTCCTGGGGCCACTCAGCTCTGCATAATTGGCTCTGACCATTGATCATAGTCCAACAACACCCACTTTCTTGCAGGCTCTGGACTAGTCTAAGCACTTTTCCATCTCAGGGCCTTTGCAAATGCTGTTCCCTCTACTTGGGCTCATCCCCCCATTCTTTACTAGCTAAAATTCTTACGTATTCTTTTTTGGTTTTGTTTTTGTATGTGTTTACTCGTTTGTTATCTGAAGCACCATGCTGAGCCATGCTGGAGCCTAAGACGAAAGGAAAAATAATAACATTTATCCTGAAATTTAATGTTTTGATTTCTTGCTACATGGAATTTTTGCATTAATTCTGTTTAATATTGAATTAAAATTTTATTGATCTTGATGACTGAGTTTTTGGCACCCCCTTAAAACTTGCACCAGAGGCAAGTCCCTCACTCCTCTCACCCTTGTCTTAGCCCTGGGTATCTGTCTCCCACTAAACTGCTTCACAGGGGCAGGGACCATGCTGTTTTGTTTACTACTGCATCCACTATGTGCAGTAGAGTGATTGGCATAGAAACAGCAACAAATGAAATTAGTTGAATGATTGAAATGAATGTTCAAATGTATCATCTTATTTCATCATCATAGTAACACTGTGTTTGGGTATCCTCTCTGGTTTATAGATGAAGAAACTGATGCTTAAAGATGTTAAGTCACCTGGCCAAGGTAGATACACAGTTAATTAGTACTTAGCAAAGCTGAAATTGGAATCCAAGCCTCTGACATTAGATTCAGGGTTCCCAGTTCACCAGACTCTACCCTGAGGTACATTCAAACAAAGGCTAGTAGACATTTATCAAGGCTGTTGAAGGAAAAAGTTCTGAATTATATGGGAAGCTAGATTTCTTGATTTACCACTTCTCTTCAAATACTTAGTTTTCTTTAATCCTAAGATGATCACCTTATAATGCAGCCCATGGGCTTTGACAGTGAATAGAACTTGGTAACCTCAGCATATTCATCTGCAAAGTAGGAATAAAGATACAGATCTAACTGATTTGTTTTGAACATTAAATAAGCTGGTATGTCAGTTGCCTAATAGTGTTGCCATATAGGAGATACTGAATGTTATTAATTTTAATAATAATAAACAACTTGGGTGAAAGAAGAACCCTGGAGTTTGAAAGTGAAATAACTTCTCCTTCCCTCTACTTCCATGGAAAGTGCCAGTTCTCTAGCTGGAAGAAGAGAATTAGACTCATTATGTCACTTCTGTACTTCCCTTCCTGATGGGAGGCAGGTCACTTCACCCGTTTTGAAGTTGAGAGAGTTAGGCTCTGAGAGTGACAGGAATAAAACCAGAAACAAGATGTCCTGGTTTTCACTTAACACTTCTGCCTCCTTACTTTTAAGTGGAACTAATTTCCAGTAGCCTGCAATCAAGCCTTTCCTGGACCTTCTCTTCTAGTCAGCCAGATGACCTGATACTTGAGGGGAACAGGGAGGAGACTCCATCTTACAGAGAAGTTCTCTCTGGTAAAAGCAGCATTCTCTATAAAATATCTCCACATGGAGAGGAGGGAGAAGAATAATGTTTTATCTCCTGATAGTAAAGTCAGACAGAGTGTTTCACAGGAGAGGGTATGGTTTTAATCAGCTGGGGTTGCATGTGGGAGCCTCCTGGCTCCTCTCCTTCACCTTTTCTTATGCCAGAATCTTACTCCAAAAAGGCTGAACTGGGCCAGTAACAGAATTATATCCAGTGTGATATTTGCCCCTGGGGTCAACTTCATAACCTCCAGAATGGTGTGGGTCTCGTAGCAGACACCCAATAAACGCATGTTGAGTGACTGATAAAACCTAAGTGTATAATGGACAACTTTACACACATGCTCACAAATTTACAGTTCTCTGGTACGAGGCATCTGTCTTCAGATACTTTCTCCTTTGAATTCCCTTTCATGCTTTTTCTTTTACTTTCTTGGTTCATTTGTTTTGCCCCCTCCCATCTTCACATATGTATGTGTGCGCACACACACATGCACGTACACCTCAAGATCAAAAAGATATAGATGTATATTAGATCAATTTTATTTATACTAAAAGCAAACTGCAGTCTGACAGTGTAAGGTACCACACCAAAATTTCCTATTCTGCTGCTGGTTCAGTTTTTATAAAAATGTTAGCAAGGCTTGACTGAATTTGCTCCATTATGTAGACAATTTAATATTCTGTATCATTTTAGAAGGAGTTGGTGAGGCATACTAGCTATTCAAACCTAAGTGAAGCACACAGAGGATCAGATTCTGAGACCAGAAAGTAAACAGAGGGGAAAAAGGGCAGAGAATAGCAATTGACAAGGGGTGGCAAGATAGACTGAGGGCAGAATGGGGCAGAAGCAGCATAGAGAGAGGGTAGGAAAGGCAGGGTACTTACCTAGCTGCCATTGCTAAAAACAGTGTAATCTGATAGACAAGGCAAGAAACCCACCATGTATTATATGTCACGGTGAATACACATACCCAGTAGACATGGGGATGTGGTGCAGGGTATTTAAGATAATGTGAAAGGATATATACAACAGGTGGGTAAACACAGGAATGGGGAATCCTATGTGTGTAACATTGAGGAGTCCAGATAAGTAGCAACCTGGAGATCTTCCAGTGGATAAGTAACTGTGCCCTAAGCCACAGACACTGGCACTTGATGTGGGGCTGACTGGTAAGAGCAAGGCATGCCCCAAACTTGGCAGAAAATGTAGTGTAGTTGATTATAAACATGGCCCTTTCACAATGCAAACTTTGCAGCTCATCCCATCAAGATGTCAAATCTATTCTCCATCCATTGATTCTCCACCCATTTGGCTGTTTATCTTATTTTGTTTAACATGTTGCAAATAGATGCTTGAAAATAACTTACTCATTGGGACTTGTCTTCTCTCTTGCTGTTTTTGGAACCCCAGCCATTGCCACCATGTGAAGATTCCTAGGCTAACCCATTGAATGATGGGAGATATATGTCCCTGTCACCCTTATCACCCAAACCAACATACCTCTGCCCACCATCAGTTGCAGAATCATTTAGCTGATCAGCAACTGTCTGCAACACATGAACAGGCCTGGCCAAGACCAGCGGAAGAACCACCCAGCCAAGCCAAGTCCAAATTGCCAACACACAGAATTATATGCTAAATTAACGATCATTGTTTTAAGCCACTAAGTTTGCGAGTGGTTTGTTATACATTAAAAAAATAACTGATATACAAGGGTATCAGATGTCACTAGTCCAGTGACTTGGGAACAAGAATTCAGTAAACAGAAGTCAGTTTGGGGAACAAACCAGGGGGCCAGTAACAAGAACCTGAATAAATAGGAGCACAGGGAGATCAGCTCAGTGCTTTGTGACGACCTAGAAGGGTGGGATAGGAGGGTGGGAGGGAGGCTCAAAAGGAAGGGATATGGGGATATATGTATACATATAGCTGATTCACTTTGTTGTACAACAGAAACTAACACAACATTGTAAAGCAATTTTACTCCAATGAAGATATTTTTAAAAATGTAAATAGAGGAAGGGAGCTATCACCATAGATAACTATAGTATAAACTAGGTGTGGTAGACAGGGAGGAACCTAGCAAAATCTGCTTATTAAAGCAGATTTTGTTCCATTAAAAAATAAATAATAAATAAATAGGAGGACAGGGTCTTAGAAGCAGAAGCAAATTTTTCCAATTTGGGGACCTCACATTTGGGCTGGGCAGCCCTAAAAGTGAGCATGTTTTAACATCATAATGTTGACTAAAATTTGCTAAGTGCCCCCAGGGTCAGGTCAGGATTATTGCTAGGAACCTTGATTTTAAAATTTCCCAACCCATATGTTTTGTGCCTATCATACAGAGGGTGTATTTCAGATCTTTTCCAAGCTCTTCAGATCCCAAACCACACTTTGTTTTTCTTACTGTCTCACCTCATGACCTTGTCTCCCATGTCATGAAGGAAATAGAAACAACCAAATGAGAACTCAATCAATGTTCTGCCACAAAATGTACAGACTTAAGCAACTTCATCCAGATTTGCCTCCATCTCCCCAACATGATGTAAGCAATCTTACCCATGCTCTAGATCCACCTAGAGGATTTCTGTCACTTACCTCCTCTCTTCTATATCTTCACTTCCTTTCCTTTTACTCAGTTTCTCCCATAAGAATGGAAATATTCCAGTAATTTCCATTGAAAAAACCCTCCTTTGTCCCACTTTGTTCTTGTGACCCCTTTACTTTCTTCCCCCTAACTTTCAGACTTTGGGGGAAAATGGTACGTACTTATTGCTCCTATGTCCTCCCCTCATTCACCTTTTAACTTGGTTCGATTTTTTTGCTTCTGCCTTCAACACTCCATGAAATTACTCTCATTCAAAGCTGGGAACCAAACTGTACCTGAAGTATCCAATGACATCCACCTTGTTCTTCCTGATTACACATGGAAGTTTATGATAATCCGTCAGCCATCCTGGTTTCTCTTAATATATTGTCCTAGAAGTGATCCAAGCTACAGGATGTCTGCTCAGTCAATTATTTATTAGGAATTATCATCCTTGGTTTAACAGTTGAAAGGGACAGACTACCTGACTACAGCTGGATTCTGGTTAATGAGGGATCTGTATAATGCTGAAGTTTTTTTATGTCTGAGAAGTCATAGCCAGAGGTAAACTACTTTAAAGAAGGCCATATCAACACCATTAGTCCAAAAATAACCCATGGGCCTAAAGTCCAGGAGACCAGTACAGGTAGGGGGAGAGAGAGAAAGCTGCAGTCTAAGTTTTGTGTCTGGGAGTTAATCACATCTGGAAAGGGTCATGCAATAGGTTTTTTCCACTGGAACGTGGAACCTAGCAGTTGCAAACACTCACGCATGTCCAATTTTACTTGCCACCTTGCTGGTGCCACCCTGTTCTCCTCTTAACTCAAGTTCTTGTCACTGGCCTCCTGGTTTATTCTAGAGAAAACTAACTTGCGATCAAACCTACCAGCAAGAGAGAAATGAAAATGGGGGGGATTGTTTCTAGCTTCTGCAATTCAGGAAAATATGTATGTGGGGAATGGGAATGGCCACAGAATGCTAATAGACTATATCCAGAAACAAATATTCCTAAATATTAAAAGCAGCACTCACAAACAAGCAAATAGGCAAGGTCCTTTAAAAGCTATTATAACAGGGAAGTTTTCAGAAATTAATAGGCAAAACTAAAAGTAAATCTTTAAGGTAAGTGAGTAAATGTAATGCACTGCTGTTACCTAATAAAAGAAAAAGTCTGTCCAATTGAATAACAAAGCAAAACTCACATAATACTAAATACAAGACACACACCTAGAATAAAGTTACTGGAAAAGACTGCAAATATATACTAGTTAGATGCAAGAAAAAAAGATCAAGGTCTAATTTTAACACAAGATTAAATTCAAGTTAAAAAACATTAGAAAACAAAGAGCACTTTATAACATTAAATGTTCTATCAACAATAAATATAAAACAGTTGTAATTATAGCAAATAATTTAACATCAACATCTTAAAGCAAGAACTATAGAAGATAAAAAGAGGAAATTGGTAGAAACAAACGAGTGAAGAGACTTCAGTTAGCCCATCTATATAACTCTCTCACCATGACAGATCAAGGGGCCTGTAAGACATTTCCCAAAATTAAACAAACATTATGCCATAAAGAAAACTTCAAAAATTCCCTAAGTGGATACTTTAGATTACAATCTCTAAACACAATATAATAAAACTGGAAATTAACACAGAATCAGAACACAAAAACATCTTATTACCTGGAAATTAAAACTTACTTAAAGAATTCTTAAAAGGGAAAACCCAAGTGCAAATTACAGAGAATTGAAAAACCCAGAAATTCTTAAAATGTTACATATCAGAACTATGGAATAGCAAATAAAACAGGGCTTATAAGAAAATTCATAATCTTAAATATTTATATTAACAAATAATAAAGAATAAAAATAAGTATTTAACCTAAGAATTTAGGAAAAGAAAAACGAATTTAAATAGTGGGAAGCAGCAGGCAGGAATTAATACAGAAAAGGAAAAACTTATAAGCTAGAGAACAGATGATAAGTAGAAGAGATAAAAGAAAAATAAATTCAAAGCTGACAGTTGGGGAAAAAACACAGTGGGTACCACTGGCTAACAAACTGAAGAAAATATACAGAGAAAACACCAAAATCACAAAATAAGTTATTGTGAGTGAATAATCACAGACTTAGAGGAAAATAAAAATTATGTATTCTTTGCTTAGTGTTATACAGACAAATTTAAAAACTTGATTGAAATGGACAGTTATCTAGAATAATATACATTATAAGATCTAACTCTAGAAGAAATGGAAAATCTAAACAATGTCCATAAAAGAAATAGAAGTTGTCAGTGAGCTACCCTGTCAAAAAATACTCTAGATCCAGATGTTTTTGTAAGGAAATTCTGCCAAGTATTTAAGGGGTTCCTAACTGTTTCTGAATGTAGAAAATGCATGCATTTTATTAAGTATTACGTTGATATCAAAACATGTAAAAGACTGTCCAAGAAAAGGAAACTATAGACCAAACTAATATATTAATATAAGTTCAACAATCCTATATGAAATATTAACAAATATAATTCAGGTGTTAAAGGACTAATAGCTAGATGAGATTTATTCAAGAAAGGCATGGAAGGTTCCATTGGAGTAAATCTAATATTTATTGTATTAATATATCTAATGAGAAAAGCAATAATAACATAATGTTAACACTTCTCTAGTGCTTTCTATGTATGAGGCATTATTCTAAGCATTCTACATATATTAACTAGCATCCATATGAAATAAGAATCACTATTCTCTTCATTTCATAGATAAAGAAACTGCCTTTGAGAGGCACCAAGGAACTTCTCCAGAATTATACACTTAGTGATAGAAGCACTTTCTGGAACCCAAGCAGTAACTGACTTCAGACTCTATCTTCCAAAATATTAGGGTGTTCTGCCTCTCCTTCATCATTATCGAAGTTGCTAAAATACCATTTGACACAATTTAACATCTATCCCTGATTTTTAAAATACACTCATAAAATAGAGATGAATATTTCCTTAATATGAGAAAATATATATCTCTGTTCAAAACACTGGTTACACTTAATGGAGAAACCATTAGAAGCATTCCAACCAGAGTCAAGAAAACATGAAAGATTTTATTCCTTTGATGCTATTGTAAATGAAATTGTTTTCTTAATTTCTTTTTCAAATAGTTCCTTGTTTATAGAAATGCAACTAACTTTTGTTATGTTGATTTTGTGTCTTGCAATGTTACTGAATTATTTATTAGTTCTAACAGTATTTTGATAGATCTTTAGGTTTTTCTACATATAAGATCATGTCATCTACAAACATACAATTTTATTTCTTCCTTTCTGATTTGAATTCCTTTCATTTCTTTTTCTGGCCTAAGTGGTCTGGTGAGCACTTTCAGTATTGTTTTGAATAGAAGTGGCAAGAGTGGACATCCTCGTCCTGTTCCTGATCTTAGAGGAAAAGCTTTAAACTTTTCATCATTGAGTATGATGTTACCTATGGGCTTGTTGTAAATGGTCTTTATTATTCCATCTATACCTAGTTTCTTGAACATTTTTATAATGAAAGGGTACTGAATTTTGCTAAATACTTTTTCTTCATCTATTGAGATTGTGGTCTTTATCCTTTATTTTATTGCTGTGGTGTATCACATTGATTGATTTGCATATATTGAAACATTCTTGTATTCCAGGGATAAATCCTACTTGATCATAATGTATGATCCTATTAATATGTTGTTGAATTAATATGCCATTAATTCTGTTGAGGTTTTTTGCATCTATATTCATCAGCGATATTGATTAGTAGTTTTCCTTTCTTGTAGTATCTTTGTGTGGCTTTGGTATGAGGGTAACTGGCCTCATAAAATGGATTGGGAAGTGTTCTCTCCTCTTCAGTTTTTGGGAAGAATTTGAGAAAGACTGGCATTAATTCTTTTTTAAATGTTTGGTAGAATTCACCAGTGAAGCTATTTGGTCTGTGTTGGGATGCTTTTCATTATTGATTCAATCTCCTTATTCATTATTGGTCTGTTCAGGTTTTCTGTTTCTTCAATATTCAGTCTTGGTAGGTTTTATATTTCTAGGAATTAATTTTTCTAGGTTACACAATTTGTTATATAATTGCTCATAGTACCTTTTATGATCCTTTGTATTGCTGTATTATCAGTTGTAATGTTTTCTCTTTCATTTCTGATTTTATTAAATGGAATCTTCTCTCTTTTTTTTAGTTAGCATAGCTAAAGATTTGTCAAATTTATCTTTTCAAATTACCAACTGTTTCTTTCATTGATTTTTTCCTATTGTTTTTCTAGTCTTAATTTCATTTATTTCTACTCTAATTTTTGTTTCCTTCCGTCTGCTAATTATGGGCTTAATTTTTTTTTCTAGCTCCTTCAGGTGTAATGTTAGGCTGTTTATATGAAATATTTCTTTTTTAATGTAGGTGTTTTTTGATATAAACTTCCCTCTTAGTACTCTTTTTGTGACAGGTAAAATACTTGTACACTGAAAACTACAAAACATGGATGAAAGAACTGAGGAAGAAACAAATAAAAGGAAAGATATCCTGTGTTTGTAGATTGGAATAATTAATATTGTTAAAATGTCCATACTACCCAAAACAACCTATAGATTCAATGCTATACCCACCAAAATTCCCACCAATGGCATTTTTTACAGAAATAGAAAAAACAATCCTAAATTCATCTGGAATCACAGAAGTCCCAGGATAGTTAAAGTGATCTTGAGGAAGAAAAACAAAGCTGGAAACACCACACTTCTTGATTTCAAAGTATTTTGCAAAACTACAGTAATTAGTAATGTACTGGCATAAAAACAGACATATAGACCAATGGAACAGAATACAGAGCGCAGAGATAAACTCATGCGTATACTGTTACTAGTCTTTGACAGGAGTGCCAAGAACACACAATGGGGAAATGTTGTCTCTTCAACAACTGGTGTTAGGAAAACTGGATATCCACATACAAAAGAATCAGATTGGACCCCTACCTTAAACCATACACAAAAATCAATGCAAAATTGATTAAAGAACTGAACATAAAACCTGTAACTGTAAAACTCCTAGAAGAAAGCGTAATAAAAAACCTATTTGAGGGCCTCCCTGGTGGTGCAGTGGTTGAGAGTCTGCCTGCCGATGCAGGGGACACGGGTTCGTGCCCCGGTCTGGGAAGATCCCACATGCCGCGTAACGGCTGGGCCTGTGAGCCATGGCCGCTGAGCCTGTGTGTCCGGAGCCTGTGCTCCACAACGGGAGAGGCCACAACAGTGAGAGGCCCGTGTACCGCAAAAAAAAAAAAAAAAAAAATCTATTTGACATTGGTCTTGGAAATGATTTCTTGGATGTGACACCAAAGCACAGGCAACAAAAGCTAAAATAAACATGTAGGATTACATCAAACTAAAAAGTTTCCACACAGCAAAGGAAACAACACAATGGAAAGCCAAGCTATAGAATGGGAGAAAATATTTGTAAACCATGTTTGATAAGGGGTTAATTTTCAAAATATATAAGGAACTCCTACAAATCAATAGCCAAAAATAAATACCCCGGTTTTTTAAATGGGCAAAGGACTTAAATGGACATTTATCTAAAGAAGACATGCAGATGGCCAACAGGTATATGAAAAGATGCTCAATATCATTAATTGTCAGGGAAATACAAATCAAAACTACAGTGAGATATCACCTCACATCTGTTAGGATAGCAAATAAAGGGTAAGTGTTGACAATGTTGTGGAGAAACAGGAACCCTTGTTCATTGTTGGTTGGGGAATGGCAAAACGGTATGGAGGTTCTTTTAAAAATCAAAAATAGAACTACCATATTATCCAGCAATCCCACTTCTGGGTATGTATCCAAAAGAATTGAATTCAGTATATCAAAGAGATATTTCCAGTCGCATGTTCTTTGTAGCACTATTCATAGTAGCCAAGATATGGAAAAAACCTGAGTGTTCATCAGTAGATGAATTAATTTTAAAAATGTGGTATGTACATAGGATGGAATATTATTCAGCCTTTAAAAAAAGGAAACCCTGCAATATGCAACAATGTGGATGAACCTTGAAGACATTTGCTAAGAGAAATAGTGGTTGTCATGAGCTAGGGGGTGGGGGATTTGGGGAGTTGTTATTCAGTGGGTATAAAGTTTCAGTTATGCTATATTAATAAGTTATAGAGATTTGCTGTACAACATTAATAAGTTATAGAGATCTGTGTGGCTATAGTTAACAATATAGTATTGTGCACTTCAAAATTTAAGAGGATAGATCTCATGTTAAATGTTATCACAAAAACAATGGGACACAAGGAAACTCTGGGAGGTGGTGAATATGTCTTTTACCTGAATTATTGTGATGGTATCATGGGAGTATGCATATGTACAAACTCTTCAAATTATACACATTAAATATGTATAGTTCTTTGTAATCAATTATACCTAAATAAAGCTGTTTTAAAAAAGAACAGAGGAGTACTCACTTCAGTAGCACAATTACTAAAAGTGGAACAATACAGAGAAGATTAGCATGGCTTTTGCACAAGGATGACATTGCAAATTCATGAAGTGTCCCATATTTAAAACAAAAAACAAAAGAAAAAGAACAGAGGAGGATGTCCATTATCACCACCATTATTTAACATTGTTTGGAGGTAGTAGAAAACTCAATGAGACAACAGAAAGAAATTTGAGATGTAAAAATTAGAAAGGAGGAAGAAAATTATCCTTTTATATAGATAGTAAATTCCAAGATAATACATTTTTTAAAATTATAAACAGTAAGATAAATTCAGGAAAATGGTAGAGACCCCCTAGACCAGTGTCCAGTCACATGAGTGACCAGACAGGAGAACAGCAGAACTGCCCAACTCAGCCCAGTCCAAATTGTTGACCCACAGAGATGTGACCAAATAAAGTAATTATTGTTCGAAGCCACTAAAAGTTTGAATGGTTTATTGTGCAGCAGTAGATAACTGACATAGTATATGACAAATATTGTATATCAAATCAGTGAATAAAAGATTCACTCTTTAATAAATCTATTTGGAGAACTGGATAGTCATCTAGAAATAAGTTAATTTAGATACATACCTTATGTTTTAACAGGATTAATTCCAAGTGAAGAACATATTCAAATCAGAAATATGAAACCATCAAGTACTTTAAGAAATCACTGGAATTTTTTTATAGCAGTGGAAGCATGAAGGAGAACATTCTAACTACACACTAAACAGAAATCATAAAACGAAAGATTGATAAATTTAACAACAGAAAAATTAGAACTTGGGACTTCCCTGATGGCACAGTGGTTAACAATCCACCTGCCAATGCAGGGGACACGGGTTCGAGCGCTGATCCAGGAAGATCCCACATGCTGCAGAGCAACTAAGCCCCTGTGCAACAACTACTGAGCCTGCGCTCTAGACTACAGCCCGTGAGCTACTACTGAAACCCGTGCACGTAGAGCCTGTGCTCTGCAACAAGAGAAGCCACGGCAAAGAGAAGCCCGCGCATCACAACGAAGAGTAGCCCCCCACCACCACCACAACTAGAGAAAGCCTGCGTGCAGCAACAAAGACCCAATGCAGCCAAAAATAAATCAATAAATTTATTTATTTTTTTTTAAAAAATGAGAACTTCCTGCATGGCAGAAAATCATGATGCGAAAAAAGGATCAACAGACAAATTATAAACTGGAGGGGGGGGGAATATTTTCTATACCTATCACAGACAGATTACTAATTTCATTACTAAATTTAAAAATCTCCTATAAAATTATTAAAAATGAATAGATCCAATAGAAAAATGGACAAAGATTTTAATATACAGGCCACAGAAAAGGAAATACAAATAGCTCTTTTTTTTATTGGAGTATAATTGCTTTACAATGGTGTGTTAGTTTCTGCTTTATAACAAAGTGAATCAGGTATACATATACATATGTTCCCATATCTCTTCCCTCTTGCGACTCCCTCCCTCCCACCCTCCCTATCCCACCCCTCCAGACGGTCACAAAGCACCAAGCTGATCTCCCTGTGCTATGTGGCTGCTTCCCACTAGCTATCTACCTTACGTTTGGTAGTGTATATATGTCCATCGCACTCTCTCGCTTTCTCACAGCTTACCCTTCCCCCTCCCCAAAACCTCAAGTCTGTTCTCTAGTAGGACTGTGTCTTTATTCCTGTCTTACTACTAGGTTCTTCATGACACTTTTTTTCCTTAAATTGCATATATATGTGTTAGCATACGGAATTTGTCTTTCTCTTTCTGACTTACTTCACTCTGTATGACAGACTCTAGGTCTATCCACCTCATTACAAATAGCTCAATTTCGTTTCTTTTTATGGCTGAGTAATATTCCATTATATGTATGTGCCACATCTTCTTTATCCATTCATCTGATGATGGACACTTAGGTTGTTTCCATCTCCGGGCTATTGTAAATAGTGCTGCAATGAACATTTTGGTACATGAATCTTTTTGAATTATGGTTTTCTCAGGGTATATGCCCAGTAGTGGGATTGCTGGGTCATATGGTAGTTCTATTTGTAGTTTTTTAAGGAACCTCCATACTGTTCTCCATAGTGGCTGTACCAATTCACATTCCCACCAGCAGTGCAAGAATGTTCCCTTTTCTCCACACCCTCTCCAGCACTTACTGTTTCTAGATTTTTTGATGATGGCCATTCTGACTGGTGTGAGATGATATCTCATTGTAGTTTTGATTTGCATATCTCTAATGATTAATGATGTTGAGCATTCTTTCATGTGTTTGTTGGCAGTCTGTATATCTTCTTTGGAGAAATGTCTATTTAGGTCTTCTGCCCATTATTGGATTGGGTTGTTTGTTTTTTTGTTATTGAGCTGCATGAGCTGCTTGTAAATTTTGGAGATTAATCCTTTCTCAGTTGCTTCATTTGCAAATATTTTCTCCCATTCTGAGAGTGGTCTTTTGGTCTTGTTTATGGCTTCCTTTGCTGTGCAAAAGCTTTGAAGTTTCATTAGGTCCCATTTGTTTATTTTTGTTTTTATTTCCATTTCTCTAGGAGGCGGGTCAAAAAGGATCTTGCTGTGATTTATGTCATAGAGTGTTCTGCCTGTGTTTTCCTCTAAGAGTTTGATAGTTTCTGGTCTTACATTTAGGTCTTTAATCCATTTTGAGCTTATTTTTGTGTATGGTGTCAGGGAGTGATCTAATCTCATACGTTTCCATGTACCAGTACAGTTTTACCAGCACCACTTATTGAAGAGGCTGTCCTTTCTCCACTGTCTATTCCTGCCTCCTTTATCAAAGATAAGGTGACCATATGTGCGTGGGTTTATCTCTGGGCTATCTGTCCTGTTCCATTGATCTGTCTTTCTGTTTTTGTGCCAGTACCATACTGTCTTGATTACTGTAGCTTTGTAGTGTAATCTGAAGTCAGGGAGCCTGATTCCTCCAGCTCCGTTTTTCGTTCTCAAGATTGCTTTGGCTATTCGGGGTCTTTTGTGTTTCCATACAAATTGTGAAATTTTTTGTTCTAGTTCTGTGAAAAATGCCATTGGTAGTTTGATAGGGATTGCATTGAATCTGTAGATTGCTTTGGGTAGTACAGTCATTTTCACAATGTTGATTCTTCGAATCCAAGAACATGGTATATCTCTCCATCTTTTTGTATCATCTTTAATTTCTTTCATCAGTCTTATAATTTTCTGCATACAGGTCTTTTGTCTCCTTAGGTAGGTTTATTCCTAGATATTTTATTCTTTTTGTTGCAGTGGTAAATGGGAGTGTTTTCCTGATTTCACTTTCAGATTTTTCATCATTAGTGTATAGGAATGCCAGAGATTTCTGTGCATTAATTTTGTATCCTGCTGCTTTACCAAATTCATTGATTAGCTCTAGTAGTTTTCTGGTAGCATCTTTAGGATTCTCTATGTATACTATCATATCATCTGCAAACAGTGACAGCTTTACTTATTCTTTTCTGATTTGGATTCCTTTTATTTCCTTTTCTTCTCTGATTGCTGTGGCTAAAACTTCCAAAAATATGTTGAATAAGAGTGGTGAGAGTGGGCAACCTTGCCTTGTTCCTGATCTTAGTGGAAGTGCTTTCAGTTTTTAACCATTGACGAAGATGTTGGTTGTGGGTTTGTCATACATGGCCTTTATTATGTTGAGGAAAGTTCCCTCTATGCCTACTTTCTGCAGGGTTTTTATCATAAATGGGTGTTGAATTTTGTCGAAAGCTTTCTCTGCATCTATTGAGATGATCATATGGTTTTTCTCCTTCAGTTTGTTAGTATGGTTTATCACATTGATTGATTTGCGTATATTGAAGAATCCTTGCATTCCTGGAATAAACCCCACTTGATCATGGTGTATGATCCTTTTAATGTGCTGTTGGATTCTGTTTGCTAGTATTTTGTTGAGGATTTTTGCATATATGTTCATCAGTGATATTGGCCTGTAGTATTCTTTCTTTGTGACATCCTTGTCTGGTTTTGGTATCAAGGTGATGGTGGCACTGTAGAATGAATTTGGGAGTGTTCCTCCCTCTGCTATATTTTGGAAGAGTTTGAGAAGGTTAGGTGTTAGCTCTTCTCTAAATGTTTGATAGAATTCGCCTGTGAAGCCATCCGGTCCTAGGCTTTCGTTTGTTGGAAGATTTTTAATCACAGTTTCAATTTCAGTGCTTGTGATTGGTCTGTTCATCTTTTCTATTTCTTCCTGATTCAGTCTTGGCAGGTTGTACATTTCTAAGAATTTGTCAATTTCTTCCAGGTTGTCCATTTTATTGGCATAGTGTTGCTTGTAGTAATCTCTCATGATCTTTTGTATTTCTGCAGTGTCAGTTGTTACTTCTCCTTTTTCATTTCTAATTCTGTTGATTTGAGTCTTCTCCCTTTTTTTTTCTGATGAGTCTGGCTAATGGTTTATCACTTTTGTTTATCTTCTCTAAGAACCTGCTTTTAGTTTTATTGATATTTGCTATCGTTTCCTTCATTTCTTTTTCATTTATTTCTGATCTGATTTTTATGATTTCTTTCCTTCTGCTAACTTTGGGGTTGTGTTGTTCTTCTTTCTCTAATTGCTTTAGGTGCAAGGTTAGGTTGTTTATTCGAGATGTTTCCTGTTTCTTAAGGTGGGCTTGTATTGCTATAAACTTCCCTCTTAGAACTGCTTTTGCTGCATCCCATAGGTTTGGGGTCGTCGTGTCTCCATTGTCATTTGTTTCTAGGTATTTTTTAATTTCCTCTTTGATTTCTTCAGTGATCACTTCGTTATTAAGTAGTGTAGTGTTTAGCCTCCATGTGTTTGTATTTTTTACAGATCTTTTCCTGTAATTGATATCTAGCCTTATAGCGTTGTGGTCGGAATAGATACTTGATACAATTTCAGTTTTCTTAAATTTACCAAGGCTTGATTTGTGACCCAAGATATGATCTATCCTGGAGAATGTTCCATGAGCACTTGAGAAAAATGTGTGTTCTGTTGTTTTTGGATGGAGTGTCCTATAAATATCAATTAAGTCCATCTTGTTTAATGTATCATTTAAAGCTTGTGTTTCCTTATTTATTTTCATTTTGGATGATCTGTCCATTAGCGAAAGTGGGGTGTTAAAGTCCCCTACTATGAATGTGTTACTGTCGATTTCCGCTTTTATGGCTGTTAGTATTTGCCTTATGTATTGAGGTTCTCCTATGTTGGTTGCATAAATATTTACAATTGTTATATCTTCTTCTTATATCGATCCCTTGATCATTATGTAGTGTCCTTCTTTGTCTCTTCTAATAGTCTTTATTTTAAAGTCTATTTTGTCTGATATGAGAATTACCAGTCCAGCTTTCTTTCTGTTTCCATTTGCATGGAATATCTTTTTCCATCCCCTTACTTTCAGTCTGTATGTGTCTCTAGGTCTGAAATGGTCTTAGCATATATATGGGTCTTGTTTTTGTATCCATTCAGCCAATCTGTGTCTTTTGGTGGGAGCATTTAGTCCATTTACATTTAAGGTAATTATCGATACGTATGTTCCTATTCCCATTTTCTAAATTGTTTTGGGTTCGTTATTGTAGGTCTTTTCCTTCTCTTGTGTTTCTTGCCTAGAGAAGTTCCTTTAGCATTTGTTGTAAAGCTGGTTTGGTGGTGCTGAACTCCCTCAGCTTTTGCTTGTCTGTAAAGGTTTTAATTTCCACATCAAATATGAATGAGATCCTTGCTGGGTAGAGTAATCTTGGTTGCAGGTTTTTCTCCTTCATCACTTATTTAAATATGTCCTGCCACTGCCTTCTGGCTTGCAAAGTTTTTGCTGAAAGATCAGCTGTTAACCTTATGGGAATTCCCTTGTGTGTTATTTGTTGTTTTTCCCTTGCTGCTTTTAATATGGTTTCTTTGTATTTAATTTTTGACAGTTTGATTAATATGTGTCTTGGCGTATTTCTCCTTGGATGTATCCTGTATGGGACTCTTTGTGCTTCCTGGACTTGATTATTTCCATTCCCATATTAGGGAAGATTTCAACTATAATCTCTTCAAATATTTTCTCAGTTCCTTTCTTTTTCTCTTCTTCTTCTGGAGCCCCTATAATTCGAATGTTGGTGCGTTTAATGTTGTCACAGAGGTCTCTGAGACTTTCCTCAGTTCTTTTCATTCTTTTTTCTTTATTCTGCTCTGCAGTAGTTATTTCCACTATTTTATCTTCCAGGTCACTTATCCGTTCTTCTCCCTCAGTTATTCTGCTATTGATCCCATCTAGAGTATTTTTCATTTCATTTATTGTGTTGTTCATCGTTGCTTGTTTCATCTTTAGTTCTTCTAGGTTCTTGTTAAATGTTTCTTGCATTTTGTCTATTCTATTTCCAAGATTTTTGATCATCTTTACTATCATTATTCTGAATTGTTTTTCGGGTAGACTGCCTATTTTCTCTTCATTTGTTAGGTCTGGTGGGTTTTTATCTTGCTCCTTCAACTGCTGTGTGTTTTTCTGTCTTCTCATTTTGCTTATCTTACTGTGTTTGGGGTCTCCTTTTTGCAGGCTGCAGGTTCGTAGTTCCCGTTGTTTTTGGTGTCTGTCCCCAGTGGCTAAGGTTGGTTCAGTGGGTTGTGTAGGCTTCCTGGTGCAGGGGACTAGTGCCTGTGTTCTGGTGGATGAAGCTGGATCTTGTCTTTCTGGTGGGCAGGTACATATCTGGTGGTGTTTTTTGGGGTGTCTGTGGACTTAATATGATTTTTGACAGCCTCTCTGCTAATGGGTGGGATTGTGTTCCTGTTTTGCTAGTTGTTTGGCATAGGGTGTCCAGCACTGTAGCTTGCTGCTCGTTGAGTGGAGCTGGGTGCTGGCGTTGAGATGGAGATCTCTGGGAGATTTTCGCCATTTGATATTATGTGGAGCTGGGAGGTCTCTTGTTGACCAGTGTCCTGAAATTGGCTCTCTCACCTCAGAGGCACAGCACTGACTGCTGGCTGCAGCACCAAGAGCCTTTCATCCACGCAGCTCAGAGTAAAAGGGAGAAAAAGTAAAAAGAAAGAATTAGTAGAAGTAGAAAGGAAGGAATGAAGGTAGGAAGGAAGGAAGGAAGAAAGGAAGAAAGAAGGAAAGAAAGAAAGGAGGGAGGGAGGGAAAGAGGAGGAAGGAAGGAAGGAGGGAAGGAAGGAACAAAGAAAGAAAGAAGGTAAAGTAAAATAAAATAAAGTAAAATATAATAAAGTTATTAAAATAAAAGTATAATTATTACGAAAAGAAAAAATATTTTTAAAAAAACAAATGGACGGATAGAACCCTAGGACAAATGGTGGAAGCAAAGCTATACGACAAAATCTCATACAGAAGCATACACATACACACTCACAAAAAGAGGAAAAGGGGAAAAAATAATAAGTCTTGCTCTCAAAGTCCACCTCCTCAATTTGGGATGATTCATTGTCTATTCAGGTATTCCACAGATGCAGGGTACATCAAGTTGATTGTGGAGCTTTAATCCGCTGCTTCTGAGGCTGCTGGGAGAGATTTCTCTTTCTCTTCTTTGTTCTCACAGCTCCCGGGGCTCAGCTTTGGATGTGGCCCCACCTCTGCATGTAGGTCGCCGGAGGGCGTCTGTTTTTCTGCTCAGACAGGACAGGGTTAAAGGAGCCGCTGATTCCGGGGCTCTGGCTCACTCAGGCCGGGGGGAGGGAGGGGCATGGAGTGCGGGGCGAGCCTGCGGCAGCAGAGGCCAGCATGATGTTGAACCAGCGTGAGTCGTGCCGTGTGGTCTCCCGGGGAAGTTGTCCCTGGATCCCGGGACCCTGGCAGTGGCGGGCTGCACAGGCTCCCCGGAAAGGAGGTGTGGATAGTGACCTGTGCTTGCACACAGGCTTCTTGGTGGCGGCAGCAGCAGCCTTAGCGTCTCATGCCCGTCTCTGGGGTCCGCGCTTTTAGCCGCGGCTCGCGCCCGTCTCTGGAGCTCCTTTAAGCAGCGCTCTTAATCCCCTCTCCTCGCGCACCAGGAAACAAAGAGGGAAGAAAAAGTCTCTTGCCTCTTCAGCAGGTCTAGACCTTTTCCCAGGCTCCCTCCCGGCTAGCCATGGTGTACTAACCCCTTCAGGCTGTGTTCACACCACCAACCCCAGTCCTCTCCCTGCGCTTCGGACCGAAGCCCAAGCCTCAACTCCCAGACCCGCCCGCCCCGGCGGGTTCGCAGACAAGCCTGTCGGGCTGGTGAGTGCCGGTCGGCCCTGATCCTCTGTGCAGGAATCTCCCCGCTTTGCCCTCCGCACCTGTTGCTGTGCACTCCTCCGCGGCTCGGAAGCTTTCCCCCTGCACCACCCGCAGTGTCCGCCTGCGAAGGAGCTTCCTAGTGTGTGGAAACCTTTCCTCCTTCACGGCTCCCTCCCACTGGTGCAGGTCCCGTCCCTATTCTTTTGTCTCTGTTTTTCCTTTTTTCTTTTGCCCTACCCGGGTACGTGGGGAGTTTCTTGCCTTTTGGGAGGTCTGAGGTCTTCTGCCAGCGTTCAGTAGGTGTTCTGTAGGAGTTGGTCCAGGTGTAGAGATCTGTGGGGAGGAAGGTGATCTCCGCGTCTTACTCTTCCGCCATCTTTCCCTCCAACCACGAATAGCTCTTAAACATACGAATATACATAAATTTTTAATACTGCTAAGGAAGATGTTAAAGATTCACTACTATTCTATAATTTACTTGTTATGCAAAGGGCAAGTTTGATAGTACAGCGTGCTGGTAACTGGAAAAATAGGCATTTTCTTATATTGCTTTAGGACTATAAATTGATAGGAATATCCATCAAAATTATAAATGCATACAGAATTTTATTTCTTGAGATTTATCCTATATAGAATGATTTGCATTGTATGAAATGTATGTTAAAAATTAGTAATTTCAGCATTTTTCTAATTGAAAAATATTGGAAAAGACATGAAACTTCATCACTAGGAGCCTAACAAAATAAATTATGGTATGGCCTTAAAATTGAATATTTTTTAGCCATAGAAAAGAAAAGGGAAGCTCCTTATGTACTAATTAGAAAGATAAACAAATCTATTTTTAGAGATAAAGCAAAATAAGGAACATTCCAGAATGGTACTTATGGTCATGACAAAAGAGAGATTTTATTCACATATATGCTTGATTTATATATATATAAATACATATTAAATATTTATATATCTATATTATATATAATGTCCTGGGTATCCTTGGGAGGCTACTGAAGAAACTAGTAATAACTATTTACAGGGATGGAACCGCCTAGCTGGGGACCAGGGACAGGAGGATGAATTTTCGCAGTGTACTACCTTATGTTTCTTGATTTTTTTTAACCACGTGAGTGTATTACCTATATAAATTCTTATTTAAAGAAAATTATATACATAATATGTAATAAATATGTATATATTTGTAAAATGGAGAGAAAAATATGAAAACAAAAGTAAGATGCTCTTGGGTAAGAATGATAGGTTGGGTGGGAGGATTTATCTTTCTCTGTGTCAAGAGTTTTAGAAAGATAGAATTATTAAGGTAGCATTGTATTGCTTCAGAAATTAACAAATGGATCAATAGGCCAGAATAAAGAGTCCAGAAAAAGATCCACACAGATGGTAATGCTTAAACTATAACAGAACTAGCATTGCAGATAAGTGGTGCCCATATAGAAAAAAAGAAAAACCTTGAAATTGGATTCCCTATCTCCCATTATATAAAAAAGTCAATTCCAGATAGACTAAAAGGATTTTCATGATGTTGGGATAAAAGACTTTTTTTAGGAGAACAAAAATATGCAAGTGAAAAGGGAGAAAAATGATACATTTGGCTACAATAAAATTAAGAACTTTTGTTCATCAAAATTCAAAACATAAAAGTAAAAAACCAAGCCACAAATACACACGCACACACACACATACAATGTATGAATCAATAAGTAAAAGACAAATCAAAAATGGCCAATGTCATGAACAAACATTTCACAGAAGAGGAAATACAAATCGCATAAATGACCAATAAACATGTGAGACAATGTATTTTTACTAATCAAGAAAATACACATTAAAACCACAATGATATACCACTTATGCTGAACAGATTGTCAGAAATTAAGTTGACACTGACTTTGACAAATCTTTGGAAAACTGAGAACTCATACACTGTGGTAGCAGTGTAGTTTGGTACAAACACCATAGGACAAAATTCAGCATTATCCAGCAAAGTTAAAGGAGTTCATACCCTACAACATAGCTATTCCACTCCTGGGTACACATCCTTGGCAAACTTGCCTATATGGTAACAGGGCACGTGGATAAGAATGTTTGTGGCAGAATTATTCTTAACAGCAAAAAACAAAATGAAACACACCAAACAAAAACTAGCAACCAACTACATATCCATTTACTGAAGAATTTAAAAACAAATTGTAGAATAGTGTATAGCAGTGAAAATGAGTGAACTATCCAACAGCTGATAATGTAGATGAACTGCACGATGTTGAGCCAAGAAAGTTTCAGATTAGTTTGGATTTCTAAAAATAGTCCCCAACTTACGACAGTTTGACTTACAATTCTTCAGCTTCACAATGGTGCAAAAGGAATGCACATTCAGTAGAAACCATACTTTGAATTTTGATCTTTTCCCGGGCTAGCAATATGTCATACAATAACTCTCTCGTGGTGCTGGACAGAAGCGGTAAGCCCTCAGTTCACTGTCAGTCTAGCAATCATGAGCGTAAACAACCAACACACAACCATTCTGTACCCATTACAGCCATTCTGTTTTTCACATTCAGTACAGTATTCAATAAATTACATGAGATATTCAACATCTTATTATAAAATAGGCTCTGTGTTCAAAGATTTTGCACAATATAGGCTAAGGTAAGTGTTCTGAGCACATTTAAGGTAGGCTAGGCTAAGCTATGATGTTCACAGGTTATGTGTATTAAATGCTTTTTTGTCTTAGGATATTTTCGATTTATGATGGGTTTTTGGAATGTAACTCCATCGTAAGTTGAGGAAGACCTGTAGCAGGGAAGGAAACTTTATGTGATTTGGGAAGGGACCAGAAGCTTTAAAGGAATTGTTGACGTATTTTTTTCTGAAAGTTTATACTCTTCTATTTCCCCCACCCTGCCAGCCCCTGGTAACCACCCTTCTACTTTGTTTCTGTGAGTTCACCTTTTTTTTTTTTTTTTTAAGATTCCACATATAAGTGATACCATGTGACATTTTTATCTCTGTCTAGCTTATTTCATTTCATTTCAAAATATGGTCACATTTTCTTTTTCCATTCTTCCATTGATGGACCCTTGATCGGTTTCCATATCTTGGCTAATGTAATAATGTTCCAGTGAACATGGGAGTGCAGATATCTCTTCAAGATCCTGTTTTCATTTCTTTTGGATGTATACCCAGAAGTGGCATTGCTGGATCTTATGGGAGTTCTATTTTTAATTTCTTGAGAAATCTTCATACCATTTTCCATAGTGTCTGTACCAGTTTACTTTCCTAAAACAGTGCAAGAGGGTTCCCTTTATTCCACATCCTTGCTAGCATTTGTTATCTCTTGTCTTTTCGATAATAGACATTCCAACAGATATGAGGTGATATCTCATTATGGTTTTGATTTACAGTTCCCTGATGAAGAGTGATGCTGAACACTTTTTCTTATACCCGTTGGTCATTTGTATATCTTTAGTGGAAAAATGTCTATTTAGGTCATTTGCCCTTATTTATTTATTTTTTTTTTTGCGGTACGCGGGCCTCTCACCGTTGTGGCCTCTCCCATTGCGGAGCACAGGCTCCGGACGCACAGGCTCAGCGGCCATGGCTCACGGGCCTAGCCGCTTCGCAGCATGTGGGATCTTCCTGGACCGGGGCACGAACCCATGTCCCCTGCATCGGCAGGCAGACTCTCAACCACTGCACCACCAGGGAAGCCCCATTTGCCCATTTTTAAATTAGGTTATTTGGGTATTTTGTTTTTGTTTGTTTGTTTGCTATTGAGTTGTAAGAGTTCCTTGTATATTTTTGATATTAACACCATATTGGATATGTGCTATGCATATATTTTCTCCCATTCCATAAGCTGTGTTTTCATTTATTATTATTTAATGTTATTTTTGCTAAACAGAATATTTATATGTGCCATCAGTAGGGAATAGAGCTGTCATCCTTAGGTACCAGATGATAATATGTGAATTTTATTCTATGGGAAATGAGGGAGTGATTGGAACTTTTGGAAGCATGTTATAATTGGGGAAATTGACCCTCACAGCAAATATCTTCTCCCATTCAGTAGGTTGCCTTTTCATTTTGCTGATGGTTTCCTTTGCTGTGTAGCTTTTTAGTATGATTTAGTCCCAGTTTATTTTGGCTTTTGTTGTGAAATATATTTATTTTTAAGTTGAGTGATGGATACATGGTTTTTTTAAATTATTATTCTTTAAATAACATATATATATACATATATATATATAAATGGTCACAAACTGTTTTTTAACATTTAATGGCAGAATAAAATTCCCAGGAATTTATTAACTGTTAAAGTTATGCAATGGTCCTATATAGGATTTAGACAAACCAAGAAAGCCAGATGGTAAATATTTGTAACTAGGATTGTATGTAATAAAGTAATTAGATAGCAAATTTTATTATCAGTACACAGCTCAAATCCTGACATATAATAAACATTCTATATATGTTTGTTGGATGAATAGATGAATGAAAAGTAGGGATTGAAAATTCTTGAGCTGCGTCTTTAAAACTATAGGCTTCATTTTATTACTAATGGGAGATAAGGCTTTAAGAAAAGATGATGGAATGCTTTGAAAATGTGCCCTGTGGTATATAGGCCACTAAAACTACAGAATAATAAAATGTTTCTAATTGGAGGAAGTTATGGACATAATGAAAACAACTCGTCAATTAACTTAATCTGGCAGCCTTGTAGCCTCCACACAGATATACAGCTTAATAACTTAATTCATAGAGCAGATTAATTTTAGGAGTATCCTGTGAGAAAATTCAATCTTCATAAGAAAATGCTTAATCATATTCCTAGAAATACAGCTCTCTTATGTAGCATTTAGTATTTTATATGTATAAAATGCTGTCAGGTACTTTGATACTTTGTATCAATTACTTATAAAATTTCTGTGATCATATTCATATTTAATAATTGAGGAAACAAAGACAGTATATCACTTTGTCTACAACTAATTATGTAACTATTTCAGCTGAGACCACAGACTGCACTAAAATAACAGAGTTAAGTACTCACAATTAAGTGATCTGTGGTTCAGGATATACCATATGTGATCTGCTTAAATTAACGTGAAGCTTTAATGCCCAAGTGATTCATTTAACAAAGGGAGTAAACTAGAGGAAATGTGTCATTGGGCTCTGTTATGATGTTGTTCCTACAGCCATCTCCCATGTTTTTTTTTCTCCCCAGGCTCTTCGTGTTCCTTTGTTGTTTTGGTAGCTGTCCACCATATATTGTACCCTCCTAGAACCAGGCTTTCCTGGCAACACCCCAGGCAAACAAACCTACTATTCCTTTTCCTCCCATCTTTAACAGAACTCTCCCATTTCATACCTAATCCCTCAGTAATCTGATAGATGGCTAATTTTTATCTTCATTGTTGATAAAGTCATATTTTCTTTTTGGACTTATGGTGATTTAGCATGTCATCTCCCCCAGGAACATTACCATCTTAACAGATGATGGTCAATGATTAGATACATTATAATGTGGATTAGTAAACTTTCTTCCTTCCCTATCACTGCTAAAATCCGGTATCGTTCCTCAGCTTTCCTGAGATGCACATTTCCTACCTATCACAAATACGATTCACATTCTAGATAATCACTTTCAAACTCTACAATTCCTAGTATGTGCTAGAAGCAGCTATACTTCTGTAGGGGAAACACTTAATAGTTGACAAAATGTTTGTACTAACTCTTGGGATTCTGGCAACTCTCATATTTGTATGATATTATTTTCCTGTGGTGTCAAGGCATGAATGCTCATTTTCAGGGCTAGTCTTTCTTATGGCAGAGGAGTTATGATTCAAGGATGCAGGAATGTCCTCCCTGCTACACATACAATTCCCTGTTTGCCCTTACCCCGTAACACCTAAAATGTCACACTATTAGAAATTCTTTCCTTTAGGCTGAAAGAGAAACACACTTAAAGTATGTATTCACTTATAAAGTATTCATTATTTGATTGTTTTCCCACAGGGCAGTAGCAAAGTCTCCCAAGGAAATATGTTACAATTGAGGGACATTCACCTGGGAATGGCTGAAGCTAAGTTTCAAGTATGGAGCTCTGCCCAAGGAGGCCACTCTAGTAAAAGCATTGAGCAGGGAGATTCAAGACTAGCAGAGGAGGAGGCAGGAGACAGTCTGCCATCTTGAAAGGCTACCAAAGGAAGGGATGTACCGTTGAATAGCCTTACATAATGGCCCCAAAGGCTGATGTTTATCTGCTCTACTATTAGACCCAGTGTCTTCCTGTTCACCTGCTCAATACTTCCTAGGAGTTTAGGAAAAAGGAGAGTATCCACAGTTTCAAGGGGCCAAATGACAGCCCAAAGAAGGTTAAAAATTACTTTAAAAAAGAGTAAAGGGATGCAGAGACAAGTTTTAAAACCAGGAGACAGGACAAAGAATAAGGTGTGAAAGGTGTCCCTGGTATAGTTCATTTCAGAATTCTTCATTCTGGCAATTACCTGTGTATTGAGGAAGCTCTGGTAGAAGTTATGGTGCCAGGTAGTGAGGAGAATAAAGAGAAGTATAAGAACACATGACTATCTGATAATGCATGAATATCAGTGAATGGTGGAGACAGTGGATACTACAGTAATTGAGGAAAGAGAATTCTTTGGGGGCACATGTGTTTAATGGAGGAGTAGACATTTGAGTAGAACTTCAAAACTGCTTGAAATTGTGTTAAGAGGAGGCAAGAAATCAGTCTGGAAAAGGGAAGTAATAAAGCCAAGGCAGGGAGGTAGTAGAGCACAAGCTTTCTTCAGGAGGCAGAGTAAGCTGTTGTAAAGTGGTAACGGTACAGGTTCTAAGACCATGTGGGGTCAGAATCTACTGCATAGGTCAAATTCCAGCTCTCCCATTGGTGACCTTGAGCAAGGTATATAAAACTTCTTTGTGCTTCAATATTATCATCTGAAGAGATAATAACAGTACCTATCTCATAGGAATACTGTAGGAATAGAAAGAAAAAATATACATGTGAAATGCTCAGTACAGTGACAGACACATCAATTTAATTTTACTTATTATTTAATGTTATTTTCGCTAATATAAATACAATATGTTATAAATAATTAAATACAAATACAATATGTTATCAGTAGAAAATGGAGCTAGAAGGGCAAGATTGATCCTTAAACAACACATGACAATATGTAAATTTTATTATATGGGATAGCCAAAGCAACCTTGAGAAAGAAAAATGGAGCTGGAGGAATCGGGCTCCCAGACTTCAAACTATACTACAAAGCTACAGTAATCAAGACAGTATGATACTGGTACAAAAACAGAAATATAGATCAATGGCAAAGGATAGAAAGCCCAGAGTTAAACCCACACACGTATGGTCACCTAATCTGTAACAAAGGAGGCAAGAACATACAATGGAGAAAAGGCAGTCTCTTCAATAAGTGGTGCTGGCAAAACGGGACAGCTACATGTAAAAGAATGAAATTAGAACACTTAACACCATACACAAAAATAAACTCAAAATGGATTAAAGACCTAAATGTAAAACCGGACACTATAAAATTCTTAGAGGAAAACATAGGAAAAACAGTCTTTGACATAAAACATAGCAAGATCTTTTTTGACCCACCTCCCAGAGTAATGAAAATAAAAACAAAAATAAGTGAATGGGACCTAATGAAACTTAAAAGCTTTTGCACAGCAAAGGAAACCATAAACAAGACAAAAAGACAACCCTCAGAATGGGAGAAAACATTTGCAAACAAAGCAACTGACAAAGGATTAATCTCTAAAATATACAACAGCTCATGGAGCTCAATATCAAAAAAACAACCCAAATAAAAAATGGGCGGAAGACCTAAACAGACATTTCACCAGAGAAGACACACAGGTGGCCAAGAGGCACATGAAAAGATGCTCGACATCACTAATTATTAGAGAAATGCAAATCAGAACTACCCTCAAACTGGTCAGAATGGCCATCATCAAAAATCTACAAGCAATAAATGCTGGAGAGGGTGTGGAGAAAAGGGAACACTTTTACACTGTTGGTGGGAATTGATACAGCCACTATGGAGACCAGTATGGAGGTTCCTTAAACAATCAAAAATAGAACTACCATATGACCCAGCAATCCCACTACTGGGCATATACCCTGAGAAAACCATAATTCAAAAGGACACATGTACCCCAATGTTCATTGCAGTACTATTTACAATAGCCAGGACATGGAAACAACCTAAATGTCCAATGACAGATGAATGGATAAAAAAGACATGGTACATATATACAATGGAATATTACCCAGCCATAAAAAGGAACGAAATTGGGTCATTTGTATAGGTGTGGGTGGACCTAGAGTCTGTCATACAGAGTGAAGTAAGTCAGAAAGAGAAAAATAAATATCGTATATTAACGCATATATGTGGAATCTAGAATAATGGTACAAAAGAACCTATTTGCAGGGCAGGAATAGAGACGTAGATGTAGAGGATGGACATGTAGACATGGGCGTGTGGAAGGGGAGGGTGGGATGAATTGGGAGATTAGGTTTGACATAAATACGCTACCATGTGTAAGACAGATAGCTAGTGGGAACCTGCCATATAGCACAGGGAGCTCAGCTCAGCTCGGTGCTCTATGATGACCTAGATGGGTGGGAGGGAGGTCCAAGAGGGAGGGGAAATAGGTATACACATAGCTGATTCACTTCATAGTACAGCAGAAACTAACACAACATTGTAAAGCAATTATACTCCAATAAAAATAAATTTATTCTATGGGAAATGAAGGAGTGATTGGAGCTTTTGGAAGCATGTCATAATTGGAGACATTTACCCTGGCAGCAAGGTGCTCGGTGTGTTGTAACTGCTGGATGGAAAGGGAACTTAGAGACTAAAGGAAAAGAGATTGAATGGGAACAATGGCTGCAGCTGACACATGAGTTACTATGGGACTGAACTAGGAAATGACAGCAGAAGTGAGAAAGCAGTTATAGACTTGAGAGACGTTGTGAAAGAAGGAAGGAGAGTGTGTGGTGTCTATTTGGATCTAGAAAGGAAACCAAAGTTATATCTGATATTTTGAGCTTCAATGGCTAAGACTAATATGGTACCATAATAAAAAAGCTGAAAACCAAGATAAAAAATTATTTAGGGAAGAAGAAGAAGAATAGTTCAAAAACTGTGGAATCTAAGTGAAATGTACTAAAGGCAGCTGGAGATGCAGAATGAGAGTTCAGGAGAGAGCTTGGACTGGAGATGTGTTGACTTCCAAGTAATGGTAGAGAGAAGATTGACAAATGACTTCTCTGCAAACAAAAATGTCAAAGTAAGAGCCTTCACTAATGTCTGAACCTTGGGGATTGTGCCGATTTGGGCTTTGGAAGAACAGCATTATTCTTTTTGCTGTGATTGTGCTGTTACAGAACTATTAGTAATGAGGCATAAAATCATATTTTTCATTCACTTATTCTTTCATTTGTTCATTTATGAATATTCATCATACCATTTTTAAGGTTTCTAATGCTCAGTAACTACTTGCTAAGTGAATGAAATCCATGATACTATAAAATCTTACATAAGAGCTTATCTGACAGTCCTACAGACTATCGTCACCTTTGGGGTGAGTGTTGAGTGGAGATTTATCTGACATCAGGGCCCACAGCACCTTGGCCTTGCACATTCAGGCTGTAACTTTGGAGAAATCTCAAAGCCCTTTTAAAAAGCTTCTCTTTTCTTTATGACCAAGCACTTTCATTCAGCATTTACCAAAAGTATTTTGACTCCATTCCATTTTGTGTACTCAGCAACCAGATTTGGAGTGTGAGGCAGACAGACTGCCTCTAAGAGCCTTACTTTGGCAGCACATGTGCCACAACTCACCCTTACTCACTTTGGATGGGGTAGCTCCCTAGTGAGACAGTGCTTTCCATTTTAACACTATGAATAGAGGTTGTCGGTAGCATAAAATCACCAACTAAACACTGCAAGGTAGCTCACTTCTTTAAAACAAAACCTTACGCTAATTGTTCTTAAGTGCCTAAGCCACACAGAGTCAAAGAACACTTTGTACCCTTTCCTACCTCCCAAGACCTACCCCCATCCTTTCTCCACCATCTCCATGACGACCTCTAAAACAAGCCGTTACAATCCTGACATGGCACCAGGCTGACACCTTGGGCTGGGATTTAATTTTGAGTTATAACCGTGTTAGGAAAACATATGATGTGGCCGTTTGCTTACAGAAAGAGGGGGGAAATCATAAAACCCTCTTTTTTTATGAGCTGTCGCTTGATTCGTTCCTGGAGCCCCAAGTAGCAAGCTTCTAAATCAATGTGTGCAGCTGTTTTGGCTTCTTGGAGCCCAGCAGGTGTATTGCTCAGCTCGACTGCCATCTCCCTACACTCACATAACAAATAATAACGTCTTACACACACAAGCCATCCATCAGAGTTACTGCTGGTCCCTGAGAGGCTTCCTTCCCTCTTCCCTACAATCCTTTATCCTCCTCCTTTCATTCTTCTCTTCTTTTTTTTTTTTCCTTTAACAGTAGATACACTCCATCGATGGATTTCTTTGTCACACTTTCTAGATGCCTTTAATTGAATAACTTTTGGCAAGAGGAGAAAGAAGGAAGAGCAAATCCACCACAGTGTTTATTTGTGTTTAAAAAATAAAACAATAGAAGTATTGTGACTAGTGAAATCAATTAGTCTTCTTAAGCAGTAAAGGCCCACATCTGGTGTGACTTAAGTTAATGTAAGGGAAAGGGCTGCAGAGGCCCAGAGACCTTGCATTCTCATTTCAACAGGTGACAGAGAAGGCATAAAAGGCTAATAATATACTACAAGTGCAGAGACAGTGCGATAAATACTGGAGGGCTTGCCTAGAAGGTAAAATCCTTGCTTGCCCATGACAACCAAACAAATGTTCCCTCTTAAGACTGACCATCAGCTTCAGGGAACTGAAGGGCTGACTGCCAACTTGGGAGTATTCCAAAGGGTTAGCAAGCCCATTTTCCAGGGAAACACAGAGATAAGAGCTGGTACTCCTGAGATTTGGTGGTGGGGCAGGTGAAGACAGATTTGACTTGTGGACTCTCTGATCAGTGTGGGTCAATTGAAAGAGGGTGGTGGCAATGCCAGGCATGGTGATTATTCCATAGTGGAGGCTGCTGGGTGATTCAAACGTATGACTCAAGTCTTGACCTTCTAGTTGGGTTGTGAGATTTAACAAAATTTCAGAGCACCCAGTTAAATTTTAATTTTAACTAAAGAATGAAAAATTTTATAGTATAAGTATATTCTATGCAATTTTTAGACATGCTAAAAATTTGTTAGCTGAAATTCAAATTTTACTGCATGCACTGTACTTTATCTGGCAATCCTACCTTTCAGGAACTTGTATTTTTTAATCTGATGCCTTCCCCAGTGTTCTCTATATTGTGTTATGAATCAAAGTAAGAAATGGCCATAATAAAAGCAAGACTGCCTTTTCTACAAAATCACTCCTCATGACAACACCCATCAAATTATCTAGTACCCTTTGAATAAGAATACATGGGATAAATCCCTTTTGAAATTTATTTAGAAAAATAAGTGTCACTCTCATCTAAAGAGCAAGTCTATATTCCTTTATCATAAATGTCCTTTTTGCCTTGACTCCTAAGGAGCTTGGAACTTAAATTACTGCTTCATTCCAGACATCATTTTGGCATAGGTCCATTTTTCACAAAGTGTGTTGTACAGAACACCATGAAAAAAACATGTAATGGTGTCACTGTCTTGGAATTTTATACTACTTTTTAGCAAATAAAAGAATCTGGGGAATTTTGCAGTAAAAAGAAATATGTCTAGCTTTTCTTCACCCAAAGTTTGCTTAATTTCTTTGATTACAGAACAACCTTTCAAGAAACACCTATTTACACCCAACAAAACTAATTGAGTAACTTAGTTTGACAAATGCTGGCTTAAGGTTTTGATATATTTATTTTCTCCTCAGTCTACATGATTTCACCTTCTACTTGAATATCAACTGTTTTGTCCTACATGTATTATAAGCTATCTCAAGTCTTTCTTCAAAGTATGCAACAAATAAATTATAAACAAGTAAATAAATACCCTGAGGTGGTTGACGTATATCACGTATACAGTACACAAAATACTTATGAAGGACCTATGACTCAGAACACTCAGAGGATTTTTGTCTTTAAAGAGACCTCTTTCCCTACTCACGAATGTGAGGGAGCCACTCTCCCAAAACAACTTTCCTTTTTCTTTCTGCCATTGGCTCCTGCCCCATGATAACCCCTCACCTGAGTGGGGAGATTCATAGGGTGCTGGCACTCCCTGTGTCTAGTCTTTCCCAGGTGTTACCTTTTACCCCACACACAGCTAAGTTTAGTAGGACCCCAGGCTTGGGAGTACATTGCATATGTAGTACTTGGGGACCCTTCAGAGATAAAGGGGGTGGGGACTATGTGAGTTATTGTTCTAACAGTCTCAATTATTAGCTCTCAAGCAAGACCCCCTTGGTACCTACCAATCATTCCAGCACAATATAAATCTGTTTGTCATAGAGAAACCTCATTCCAAGGGGGAAAGACCCTCATTTATTCCAAGGCTGATGGCAGGTACCAAGGACCTGGACTGACAGGATAGTCCATGAGTATTTTTATTTTTATTATTTTCTTAGACCAGTTTCCAACAGCTGGTTGCCAGTTGCCCCCTGACGTGGACACATAAAAGCAAAGACTCCAGCACTGTGCCAGCCAGGATCAGGGAAGAAACACAGCTCTCATAAATCAAGGCTACACTGTTCTACAGCTTTAGCTCAGTGAAGTGCATGTGTATGGGATAAAGGGGATGAGCTTTGACTGGGGGAAAAAAGAGTGCTCCTCCCCCACGGATAAGCCAGCACCAGTTTGGATAAAACTTTTGTCATCTGCTTAGTCTCTCTGCACCAGTCAAATCATTCAGTCAAGACCACATGTTCCCGTGGGTAAAACGTCCTAGACCCTAGTCCTGGTTCTGTTTTAAGTGGAGCCTGATCCCTATTTCAGCTTCAGAGAGGGTAATCTCTCAAGAAAGCAGAGTAGAGGATATTTGAGCATGGTTCATTCCTGACCTGCTGGATGGCAGTTCACTAGAGACAGTGAAGCAGATTTGGGACTGGGCTCTGGAAGGAAGTATCTAAGGAGAGGGAAGACAGGAATAAAAGGGGGAAAGTGGAAGGAAAAATGAAAAAGATACAAGCACCTCCCAAAGGCTGACCTTCCATTTAACACAGAGGAATAACTGTTCAGGAACCAACTCATGTGACAAACAGAAGACATCATAAGCTAAGTCCAAGTCTCAAGATAAACTATGAGAATTCAAGAGACCAGAACAAATGCCACAGAGACATAGGAGATTTCAAAAATGTTCAGTATCTGCAAAGCAATCAGTGTGATATATCACATTAACAAAATAAAGAATAAAAATCACATGATCATCTCAATAGATGTAGAAAAAGCTTTTGACAAAATTCAACATCCATTCATGATAGAAACTCAAAAAGGTGGTATAGAAGGAACATACCTCAACAAAATAGAGGCCATTTATGACCAAGCATCATATTCAGTGGTGAAAAGCTGAAAGCTTTTCTTCTAACATAAGGAACAAGACAAGTGTGCCCACTCTCACTTCTATTTAACAAAGTGATGGAAGTCTTATCCACAGCAATCAGACAAGAAAAAGAAAAACATCCAAATTGGAAGGGAAGAAGTAAAACCATCACTATTTGCAGATGACATGATACTATATATAGAAAACCCTGAAGAGTCCACCAAAAAAAACTATTAGAACTAATAAATGAATTCAGTAAAGTTGCAGGATACAAAATTAATATGCAGAAATCTGTTGCATTTCTGTACACTAATAATAAGCTATCAGAAAGAGGAATCAAGAAAACAATCTCATTTATTGTACAAGCAAATCAAAAAGAATTAAAATACCTAGGAATAAATTTAACCAGGGAGGTGAAAGACCTGTACTCTTAAAGCTATAAGACATTGATGAAGGAAATTGAAGACAATACAAATAAGTGGAAAGATATCCATGTTCATGGATTGGAAAATTAATATTATTTAAATGTCCATATTACCCAAAGCAATCTGCAGATTTAATGCAATCCCTATTAAACTACCCATGACATTTTTCACAGAACTGGAACAAATAATCCTAAAATTTGCATCAAACCACAAAAGACTCTGAATAGCCAAAGCAATCTTGAGGAAAAAGAACAGAGTTGAAGGTATCATACTCCCTGACTTCAGACAATATTACAAGGCTATAGTAATCAAAACAATATGGTTCTAGCACAAAAACACACAGATCAATGGAACAGAATAGGGAGCCCAGAAATAAACTCAAATTGATTTTTAACAAAAGTGACTCCACTTATTGCTGGATGAAAATGACCAGAAACATGCCAGTAGAATACAGTCAAAGAAGAATTTACCAGGGCATTCCATCTTTAGGTTATTGCTCAAGACTGCTATGCTTAAGACCATCCACTGGCAAAGCATTCATAATTCTTCAGCAAAACATGTACCCCCACCTAATCCCCAGAGCTAGAAATATTGGTCGGGAAAATGTGGCCTTGAAACTAAAAGGGTCTAGACACTAATGTTGGGGAGAAATATTAACGAATTCAGTGCAGTACATAATTTAGTCATTCATTCACATGTGAGGGTCAATTCTATGCCAGACACTGTGCCAGGTGGCTGGCTGTGCAAGGTGAAAATCCAGACCCAACATTCCTGCCACCTTCCAACCCTATTCTAGCACAGATACATGACTGGAGGATGTCAGACTGGGTTCCCTCAAAGAGTAGAAAGCAGGGATCATCAGACTCTAAATGGGGATTAGAAATCACGTAATTAACATTACTCACTTATATTTTAGTGCCTCAATATAGTCATCCTGAGTAGTCAGGATGAACCATGTTATCTCCATTTTACAGCTGAGAAAACTGAAGCTCTGAACAGTTAAAGGACTAGCCAAAGGTCACCCAATCTCTAAGTGACAGATACAGCCCGACTTCATCACCCAATACCACCTTCCCAAAGGGTCTTTTCTTCTTTAACTGGTTAAGAAGGTCAACCAAGGCTCCTTTATACCTTCATACCTCCACTGCTTTTGTTCCCACCATCTATTCTCTGCACTGACCAATGGAAAACCATCTGCCAAAGGAACCAGATGTTTATACAACTACATTAACTAACATTGCCCTCCCAAGGTGAACTCCCAAACCCAACAGCTTTCTCTGACTTGTGGGTGATCCTAAAAAAAAAAAAGTCTTGATTTTAAAACACAGTGGAAAAATTAAACCTATAACACATACAAGCCTTTTCTTCTACGCTATTTAAAAGGAAACTCTACCTCATCAGCCACAGGCCAGAGCCGAAAAGGCATGGCATGGGACAATATTTAATTATAAGTAGTGAATTTGATAATAGAGAAAAGATAATAACATAAAGCTAACTGATGTAAGTGTTAAAAAGAAAAAAATACCCAGGAGTCTTTTTAAAGAGACAGCATTAAAATTAAATGTTTCTATACCCAGCTTCTCATCTTAAAAAAGAAAACAGTGAATAACTGACAACCTAAGATGTTTTGTACTAATCTAAGATGTGGAAAAATATTTAAAAGAAATCTTTATTTCTTCTAATTAAAATTGGAGCAAATTATTTTTATAATTAGTAAAAACATATTTACATGATTTCTCATTGTAAAATGTAGATGATCATGTATGTTGCTATTCTTGAAAGCCAGATGAGAGGTAGAGGTACTGGAAGGGGTTTTCAGAATTATAATTCTATAATTCTTAGAGAATTATAGAGCACTTTGCTTTACTTTGCATTGCCACTGTTGTTATCGGTTGTGTTTTATTATGGAATCTACTAATTTACCATTCTATCCTCACCTGTTAAAACTTCAGTAACTAAAGCCTTCTGTGTATTAGAATAATTCAGAGGTCTGTAGGATTTTAACAACAAAAATATGAGAAAAGAGATATTGTAAATCTACTTCTGTCATATTTTTATGACAATATTCATAGATGATTATTTTAGTCCACCTCCTACACAGTTTCCTGAACTTCTCATCTCCAATGATATTGTCTTCCACCCTACTTTAGCCACTCATACATGTTCATCCCTATATTTTGTAATTAACAATAAGTGCATACACATACAATCTCAATTTTAAGTATATTACTCTCCAGTCAGTATCTCCTATCTCTCCACCTTATTTACTTTAGTACTCTGATTCCTGTCAATTCTTCGATTTTTCTCAAACAAAACAAAAATTATTTTTGCATGGTTTTTAGTACCTTATGACCTCACCTCCTTCATAACCTAGTTTAGATATTGTGGTTCATCATTATAATCACTCTGTTGCAATTATATACACAACAGGATAATACACCATGACTAAACTGGATTTATTATAGGACTGCAAGGTTAGCTTAACATTTGGAAAGCAATCAGTATAAACTCACCATATTAATAGAATAAAGGAGAAAAAACATACAATTATGAGTTGTAGAAAAAAACTTTTGGTACAATTAAGAATCCAATCACGATTTTTTAAAAAAATCAGCAAGAAGTGAACTTCTTTAATCTAATAATGTATATCTACCAAAAAAATCTAGAAAACATTATTTTTCATGGTGAAATATTAAAAGATTTTTTTCTGAGAACAAGAATGGGAGAAGGCTGTCCATTCATTTATTCCTATACAGCTGTCCTAGCCAGTGTAATATGACAAGAAAAAAACTAGAGGGAGGACTTCTGTCTATGATGGATCAAGGAGCTCTGCAAATTATCCCTCAAAAAAATAACATAACACTGGACAAAATTGTCAGAAATTTCGATTAATGGCTCTTGAAACTGAACAAAGGCAATCAACAAACTTAGAAGTGTTTATTCATGAAAAACTACTTAACATTGGGTAAGAACACTGGGAATATGTGCCTTACTTAACTTGGAGCTGCTTCCAGCCCCTCTCCAGTTCAGCTGGCAAGGTAGTTCCCCAAGAGAAAGGCTGGCCCTGAAGCCAGCAGATTTTCTGTTGCTGGGAGCTACCCTCCTTTGGAGGCATTGTCAGTAAAAGTGGAAAACTCAGTAGGTAATGAACAGAGAAGGCCTGTAACTCTACTAACCTTTGGTCACAGACTGTTGGGATAAGGGGCAGACTAGAGGACTAGCCAGAAACTTAACAGCAGCATCCTTGAAATGTGAAAGTGATAGAAGGACTTGGTAAACTTTTCATATATCCTGGCTGACTGCTCTACTGTGTGCACACAGGGGAGATCTGACCTGAAAGTTTCTGGAGATAAATAAAATCTGAGGAAGGCTTGAAAACTGCTTGAACTTTGAAGGTAAATACTACCAAACCTATACACAGATTCATTGAGAGAGGGTAGAAGACAGTGCTGGAGATGTTTGAGTAAAATTTCTTTTCACTGAACTCTTTAGAAACAGTAATGATCCCTAGGAAGCAAGGCTAACATTTAAAAGTAAAAATACAAAAATAAACTCAGCAGAAAGAACAGCAACTGCACATTATAGGAGTGACAGATTCCACAAATCAGGCAAGTTACATGAAAACAAAATCATCCACAAAGCAAAAAAGAAAAAAGAAAACAGCAACAATAACAACACTCAAGGGAAAAAATCAACCCAGAGGTGCTAAATGTTGACTTTCAACAAGAAATTATGAGACATGTGAAGAAATAGGGAAGTGTTACCCAACTTAGAAGTACTCAATAAAACGGCTTCTGAGTATGTCCATATGTTGGATTTAGGAGACAAATATTTCAAAGCAATTATTATAAATAGTTTCAAAAACTAGTTAAAGAAAACATGTTTTAAAAAACAAATGGAAATTCTATAGGTAAAAAGTGCTATATCAAAATAATAATTCACTACACAGGCTCAACATTAGATCTGAGATGGCAGAAGAAAGAATCAGTGAACTTGAAGATAAATAGAAATTATCCAACCTGAATAAATATATCTTTTCTGTTTTTTAAAAGTAAAAAAATAATAAAAAGCCTTAATTATAACACTTTATTGGTGGGTTTGTAACAGATATAGATGTAATATTCATCTCAATAGTAGCACAGAATCCTTAAAAAATGATTTTTTCATAAAACTTTAGCTAGACTAATCAAGGAAAAAAAAAGAGAAGATAAAAATTACCAAATTCAGGAATGAAAGGTATATCACTACTGCACCTACAAAAATTAAAAGGTTTATAATGGAATATCATGAACTACCTGTGCCAACAGATTAGGCAACATATATTACATGAAAAAACATACAATTAAATTTTTTAATTTAATTTAAATTGCTATTATAGAAATCTGAAATGTTACCACAGTTTAAAGACCAGTCTTAAAATGGCTTCACTAAATTATTTCAAATATTTGAGGAAGAAAAAAAAATTTGAAATCTACACTAACTTTTACAGACAATAGAGGAGAAGGAAACACTTCCCAACTCATTCTGTGAAGCCAATATTACTCTGATACCAAGGCCAAAGATAACACAACTGAAGAAAAGTACAGACTAAATCCCTTATTAATATAGATACAAACATCTTTTATAAAATAGTAAACTGAATGCAACATATAAAAAGAATTATATAATATGACTAAGTGGGATTTATTCCAGGAATGCAATGTTGGTATATATAATTTGAAAATCAATGTAATTCACCATATTAATAGAATAGAAAACAAAGAATACCTGATAATCTCAATAGACACAGAAAAGCTATTTGACAAAATTTAATCTTTATTCATGGTAGATGCTCTCAACAAAACAGGAAGAGAAGGGAACTGCCTCAACCAGGAAAAAAAAGACATTTATTAAAAAACTTATAGCTAGCATCATTCTTAATGATGAATGCATGAATGCTTTCTCTCTAAGATCAAGAACAGGACATGGATGTCCATTGTCACCATTTCTCTTCAACATTGTAAAGGAGGTTCTAGCTTATGCCATACGATAAGAAAAAGTAATAAAAGGCAACAGTATTCTATATATAAAGAAGTTAAACTGTCTTTTTTCACAGATTACATGATATTCTATTTAGCAAATCTAATGGAATATGCACAAAAAGTTAATAGAATTAATAGGTAAGTGCAACAAGATTGCAGAATGGAAGATCAATGTAAACAATAAATTAAGTTTCTATATACTATCATTGAATAACTGGAAATCAAATTAAAACAATTTCATTTATAATATTAAAAAATAAAATAGGAATAATTTGAACAAAAGAAGTACGAAACTTATACACTAAAAATTATAAACCATTGCTGAGAGGAATTATCTAAATAGAGAAATATTCCTATTCATGAATTAAGACAATATTGTTAAGATAGTAATTTTCCCTAAATTGATCTGTAGTTTTAATGCAATCCCAATATACATACTAGCGATTTTTTTTTTTTTTTTAGAAAATGATAAGCTGGTCTTAAAATTTATGTGGAACTGCTAAGGATCTATAATGGCAAAAACACTTTTGGAAAAAGAAGACCAAAGTTTGAGGACCCACACTACCTGTTTTCAACACTCATTACAAATCTTCATTGATTAAGACACTGGGGTATTGATGAAAGGATAGACACATGGATCAATGGAACAGAACAGAGTGTAAAAATAGACCCACACATCTATGGCCAACTGATTTCTTACAAAGGTGCCAAGGGAATTCAGTGAAAAATGAAGTCTGGGGCTTCCCTGGTGGTGCAGTGGTTGAGAGTCCGCCTGCCGATGCTGGGGGCACGGGTTCATGCCCTGGTCTGGGAGGATCCCATGTGGCTGGGCCCATGAGCCATGGCCACGGAGACTGTGCTCCGCAATGGGAAAGACCACAGCAGTAAGAGGCCCGCGTACCGCAAAAAAAAAAAAAAAAAAAAAAAAAGTCTTTCCCACAAAGAGTGTGAAATAATTGTACATCTGTATGCAAAAAAGAAAAATGAATCTTTAACCATACTTCACAATATATGTTAATTTTAACTCAAAAATGGATCATAGATCTAAATATAAAACCTAAAACTATGAAATTCTAGAAGAACAGAGGAGAAAATTTTTGTGACCTTAGGTCAGGCAAAGATTTCTTAGACCAAAAAAATCATGAATCCTAAAATTAAAAATGGATAAAATAGACTTCATCAAATTTAAAAAGTCTCTTTATTTGAAAGACACAGAAGAAAATCAGATAATTCACAGGCTGGTAGAAAATATAATATACATATAAGGTAAACGTATATAAAGAACTCTAAAAAAGCAAAAGTAACAAAACATCATTAAAAATTAATAAAAGGGGGCTTCCCTGGTGGCACAGTGGTTGAGAATCTGCCTGCCGATGCAGGGGACACGGGTTCTTGCCTCAGTCTGGGAAGATCCCACATGCTGCGGAGCGGCTAGGCCCGTGAGCCATGGCCACTGAGCCTGTGCGTCCGGAGCCTGTGCTCCGCAACGGGAGAGGCCACAACAGTGAGAGGCCCATGTACCGCAAAAGAAAATAAATAAATAAAATAAAAAATTAATTAAAGGTTTGAACAGATACTTCACTAAAAATGAGATACAACTAGCAAATAAGCAAATGAAAGATGATCAACATCATCACTTATTAGGGAAATTCTTATTAAAATCACAATTAGATCCCAGTTATTTGAATGCTGGTGATGATACAGAGCATCGTAGAATGCAGAATGGTTCAGCCATTTTGGAAAACACTTTAGTGGTTTCTTATTAAGTATAATATAACTATACAACTCATCAATCAGATATTTACTCAAGTGAAATGAAGATATAAATCCATACAGAAACCTGTATGTGGATGTTTAGAGTAGATATATTTATTAACAACTGTCAAAAAATGGAAAAAACAAATATTCATCGGCTGGTGAATGGATAAACAAACTATGCTACATTTACTCAATGGAATATTGCTTAGTATTAGAAAGTAATGAAATACAGGTATTTTTGCAGCATACATGAATCTCAAAAACACTAGACTAGACTAAATAAAAGAAGTCAGATTCATATACAAACTACATAATGTATGATTATATTTATATTACATTCTCACAAAGGCAAAACTACAGGGATGGAGAACAACATTACCAGGGAATGGGGCTAAGGATGGGGAAGTGACCATGAAAGGGAAAATGGGAACTCTGGTGTGATGGGAAAATTCTATATCTTGATAACTTGATAGTAAAGGAGGTTACAAAATTGTATGCCTTGTCAAAACTCACAGAAATGCACAACTAAAATGGTGGATTTTATAGTATGCAAATTGTACTTAAATAAAATTGGCTAAAAAGTAATCTGTGAGTGGAATGAGATTGAGTGGGGAAATTTATGAAACAAGATTGGCCATTAGTTGATCATTGTGGAAGGTAAATGAAAGAATGCACCATTATTCTGCTCTCTCTTCATTTATATGTTTATATATATAGTTTTTTATGAAATCTGCAAACACAGTTTAGTTTTAAGGAACTATTGTTTAAATTAATGATAAAAATAACAAGGAAGTACAGTACAAGTCAATTTACTGAAAACAGTTAATGACAAATGAATTACCATTAAGAATTATGGGTAGGGCTTCCCTGGTGGCGCAGTGGTTGAGAGTCCGCCTGCTGATGCAGGGGACGTGGGTTCGTGCCCCAGTCTGGGAAGATCCCACATGCTGTGGAGCGGCTGGGCCCGTGAGCCATGGCCGCTGAGCCTGTGCGTCTGGAGCCTGTACTCTGCAACGGGAGAGGCCACAACAGTGAGAGGACCACGTACCACAAAAAAAAAAAAAAAAAAAAGAATTATGGGTAGATGTAAGTTGTTAAGTTTTGGGTTGAATGGTAAGTTCAAGTGTATGTATTTAGGTTTTGTTTTTTTTTTCTTGGCCCCACCTTCTGTGGCTTGCAGAATCTTAGTTCCCGGACCAGGGATTGGACCCGTGTCCTCAGCAGTGAAAGTGCAGAGTCCTAACCACTGGACCACCAGGGAATTCCCTGTATTTAGTTTTTATTTTTAAAATATAACATTAAAAAATACCACACACGTAGCAATGATGATGGTGTGTCATGAATTATACTTGGCAACAAATCCAATTTTACACTGAGATTTTCAAACATGTACTATAATTTTTCTCCCCAGATCAAAAAACTTCAGTGGCTTTGGATCCCATTCAGAGTAAAAACCAAAGTTTCTTCAAGGTCCTACGTAATGTAGGCCCTAGCTAACTCCATTTTACCTACTGTTTCTTCATTCTCTTCAACACATGTTGGCCTCTTTGCTATTCTTCAAACACACCAAACCACCTTGCCATATTAAACCTTGCTGCACATGCTGCCTGAAACTTTCTTTATGTAAGCCAATTGCTTGCTTCTTCACTTCCTTCTCTCTATTCAGGTGTCCCTTTATCAGTGAGCACTTCCCTGAACACACTATATAAACTAGAACAAATACGTGAAAAAAGCATTTTTGCAATGTCACTCATCTTCTTAACCTGATCAACTCCCATTTTATTAACTAAAATTCTACCTACCTTTCCTTTAGGTGCCAATCAGAAATTTACCCTGTTGATATTAATTTACCATCTTCCTTAACAAACATAATGACAAGGAATTAATTTTTGTTATTAAATCCTCTGGTCCAATGGTAGTAACTTAACCTCAATACACAACTCTCTCTGGTTCTTTTTTTTTTTTTAACATTTTTATTGGAGTATAATTGCTTTACAATGGTATGTTAGTTTCTGCTTTATAACAAAGTGAATCAGCTATACATATACCCCATATCTCCTCCCTCTTGCATGTCCCTACCACCCTCCCTACGCTCCCTCTCTGTGTGGTCACAAAGCACCAAGCTGATCTCCCTGTACTATGCAGCTGCTTCTCCCTGTACTAGCTATCAATTTTACATTTGGTAGTGTATATATATCCATGCCACTCTCTCACTTCATCCCAGCTTACCCTTTCCCCTCCCCATGTATTCAAATCCATTCTCTACATCAGTGGCTTTATTCCTGTCCTGCCCCTAGGTTCTTCAGGACCATTTTTTTTTTCTTTTAGATTTCATATATATGTGTTAGCATACGGTATTTGTTTTTCTCTTTCTGACTTACTTCACTCTATATGACAGACTCTAGATCCATCCACCTCATTACAAATAACTCAATTTCGTTTCTTTTCATGGCTGAGTAATATTCCATTGTATGTATGTGCCACATCTTTATCTATTCATCTGTCAGTGGACACTTAGGTTGCCTCTATGCCCTGGCTATTGTAAATAGTGCTGCAATGAACATTGTGGTACATGACTTTTTTGAATTATGGTTTTCTCAGGGTATATGCCCAGTAGTGAGATTGCTGGGTCGTATGGTAGTTCTACTTTTAGTTTTTTAAGGAAACTCCATACTGTTCTCCATAGTGGCTGTATCAGTTTACATTCCCACCAACAGTGCAAGAGTGTTCCCTTTTCTCCACACCCTCTCCAGCATTTATTATTTGTAGATTTTCTGATGATGGCCATTCTGACTGGTGTGAGGTGATGCCTCATTGTAGTTTTGATTTGCATTTCTCTAATGATTAATGATGTTGAGCATCCTTTCATGTGTTTCTTGGCAATCTGTATGTCTTCTATGGCGAAATATCTGTTTAGGTCTTTTGCCCATTTTTGGATTGGGTTGTTTGTATTTTTGATATTGAGCTGCCTGAGCTGCTTGTAAATTTTAGAGATTAATCCTTTGTCAGTTGCTTCATTGCAAATATTTTCTCCCATTCTGAGGGTTGTCTTTTTGTCTTGTCTATGGTTTCCTTTGCTGTGCAAAAGCTTTTAAGTTCCATTAGGTCCCATTTGGTTATTTTTATTTCCTTTTCTCTAGGTGATGGGTCAAAAAGGATATTTCTGTGATTTATGTCACAGAGTGTTCTGCCTATGTTTTCCTCTAAGAGTTTTAGAGTGTCAGTCCTTACATTTAGGTCTTTAATCCATTTTGAGTTTATTTTTGTGTATTGTGTTAGGGAGTGTCCTAATTTCATTCTTTTACATATAGCTGTCCAGTTTTCACAGCACCACTTATTGAAGAGGCTGTCTTTTTTCCATTGTATATTCTTGCCTCCTTTATCAAAGATAAGGTGACCACATGTGCGTGGGTTTACCTCTGGGCTTTCTACCCTGTTCCACTGATCTATATTTCTGTTTTAGTGCCAGTCCAGATTGTCTTGATTACTGTAGCTTTGTAGTATAGTCTGAAGTCCAGGAGCCTCATTCCTCCAGCTCCATTTTTCTTTCTCAAGATTGCTTTGGCTATTTGGGGTCTTTTGTGTTTCCATAGAAATTGTGAAATTTTTTGTTCTACTTCTGTGAAAAATGCCAGTGGTAGTTTGATAGGGATTGCACTGAATCTGTAGATTGCTTTGGGTACTATAGTCATTTTCACAATGTTGAATCTTCCAATCCAAGAACATGGTGTATCTCTCCATCTGTTTGTATCATCCTTAATTTCCTTCATCAGTGTCTTGTAGTTTTCAGCATATAGGTCTTTTCTCGCCTTGGGTAGGTTTATTCCTAGATATTTTATTCTTTTTGTTGAAATGGTAAATGGGAGTGTTTCCTTAATTTCTCTTTCAGATTTTTCATCATTAGTGTATTGGAATACAAGAGATTTCAGTGCATTAATTTTATATCCTGCTACTTTACCATGTTCATTGACTAGCTCTAGTAGTTTTCTGGTAGCATCTTTAGGATTCTCTATATGTAGTATCATCTCATCTGCGAACAGTGACAGCTTTACTTCTTTTCTGATTTAGATTCCTTTTATTTCATTTTCTTCTCTGATTGCTGTGGATAAAACTTCCAAAAACTATGTAGAATAACAGTGATGAGAGTGGGCAACCTTTTCTTGTTCCTGAGTTTAGAGGAAATGGCTTCAGTTTTTCACCATTGAGAATGATGTTGGCTGTGGGTTTGTCATATATGGCCTTTATTATGTTTAGGTAAGTTCCCACTTTGCCTACTTTCTGGAGGGTTTTTATCATAAATGGGTGTTGAATTTTGTTGAAAGCTTTTTTCTGCATCTATTGAGATGATCATATGGTTTTTCTCCTTCAATTTGTTAGTATGGTTTATCACATTGATTGATTTGCATATATTGAAGAATCCTTGCATTCCTGGGATAAACCCCACTTGATCATGGTGTATGATCCTTTGAATGTGCTGTTGGATTCTGCTTGCTAGTATTTTGTTGAGGACTTTTGCATCTATGTTCATCAGTGATACTGGCCTGTAGTTTTCTTTCTTTGTGACATCTTTGTCTAGTTTTGGTATCAGTGTGGTGGTGGTCTCACAGAATGAGTTTGGGAGTGTTCCTCCCTCTGCTATATTTTGGAAGAGTTTGAGAAGGATAGGTGTTAACTCTTCTCTAAATGTTCGATAGAATTCGCCTGTGAAGCCATCTGATCCTTAGCTTTTATATGTTGGAAGATTTTTAATCACAGTCTCAATTTCAGTGCTTGTGACTGGTCTGTCTGTATATTCTATTTCTTACTGGTTCATTCTTGGAAGGTTGTGCTTTTCTAAGAACTTGTCCATTTCTTCCAGGTTGTTCATTTTATTGGCATATAGTTGCTTGTAGTAATCTCTCATGATCCTTTGTATTTGTGCAGTGTCAGTTGTTACTTCTCCCTTTTCATTTCTAATTCTGTTGATTTGAGTAGTCTCCCTTTTCTTTCTTGATGAGTCTGGCTAATGGTTTATCAATTTTCTTATCTTCTCAAAAAACCAGCTTTTAGTTTTATTGATCTTTCTTATTGTTTCCTTAGTTATTTTTCATTTGTTTCTGATCTTATCTTTATGATTTCTTTCCTCCTGCTAACTTTGGGGGTTTTTGTTCTTCTTTCTCTAATTGCTTTAGGTGTAAGGTTAGGTTGTTTATTTGAAATGTTTCTTGTTTCTTGAGGTAGGAGTGTATTGCTATAAACTTCCCTCTTAGAACTGTTTTGCTACATGACATAGGTTTTGGGTCGTCATGTTTTCATTATCATTTGTTTCTAGGTATTTTTTGATTTCCTCTTTGATTTGTTCAGTGATCTCTTGGTTATTTAGTAGTGTATTGTTTAGCCTCCATGTGTTTGTATTTTTTACATATTTTTTCCTGTAATTGATATCTAGTCTCATAGCGTTGTGGTCAGAAAACATATTTGATACAATTTCAATTTTCTTAAATTTACCAAGGCTTAATTTGTGACCCAAGATATGATCTATCCTGGAAAATGTTGCATGAGCACTTGAAAAGAAAGTGTATTCTGTTGTTTTTGGATGGAGTGTCCTATAAATATCAATTAAGTCCATCTTGTTTAATGTGTCATTTAAAGCTTGTGTTTCCTTATTTATTTTCATTTTGGATGATCTGTCCATTGGTGAAAGTGGGGTGTTAAAGTCCCCTACTATGATTGTGTTACTGTTGATTTCTCCTTTTACGGCTGTTAGCATTTGCCTTATGTACTGAGGTGCTCCTATGTTGGGTGCATAAATATTTAAAACTGTTATATCTTCTTCTTGGATTGATCCCTTGGTCATTATGTAGTGTCCTTTTTTGTCTCTTGTAAGAGTCTTTATTGTAAAGCCTATTTTGTCTGATACGAGAATTGCTACTCCAGCTTTTTTTGATTTCCATTTGCATGCAATATCTTTTTCTATCTCCTCACTTTCAGGTTGTATGTGTCCCTAGGTGTGAAGTGGGTCTCTTGTAGACAGCATATATATGGGTCTTGTTTTTGTATCCATTCAGCCAATCTATGTCTTTTGGTTGGAGCATTTAATCCATCTTCATTTAAGGTAGTTATCAATATGTATGTTCCTATTACCATTTTTTAAATGGTTTTGGGTTTGTTATTGTAGGTCTTTTCCTTCCTTGTGTTTCCTGCCTAGAAAAGTTCCTTTAGCATTTGTTGTAAAGCTGTTTTGGTGGTGTGGAATTCTCTTAGCTTTTGCTTCTCTGTAAAGGTTTAGATTTCTCTGTTGAAACTTAATGAGATCTTGCTGGGTAGAGTAATTTTGGTTGTAGGTTTTTCCCTTTCATCACTTTAAATATGTCCTGCCACTCCCTTCTGACTTGCAGAGTTTCTGCTGAAAGATCACCTGTTAACCTTATGGGGATTCCCTTGTATGTTATCTGTTGTTTTTCCCTTGCTGCTTTTAATATTTTTTCTTTGTATTTCATTTTTGATAGTTTGATTAATATATGTGTCTTGGCTTGTTTCTCTTTGAATTTATCCTGTGTGGGACTCTCTGTGCTTCCTGGATGTGATTGACTATTTCCTTTCCTGTATTAGTGAAGTTTTTGACTATAATGTCTTCAAATATTTTTTCAGTCCCTTTCTTTTTCTCTTCTTCTTTTGGGATGTGTTTAATGTTTTCCCAGAGGTCTCTGAGACTGTCCTCAATTCTTTTCATTCTTTTTCCTTTATTCTCCTCTGCAGTAGTTATTTCCACTATTTTATCTTCCAAGTCACTTATCCGTTCTTCTGCCTCAGTTATTCTGCTCTTCATTCCTTCTAGAGAATTTTTAATTTCATTTATTGTGTTGTTCATCATTGTTTGTTTGCTCTTTAGTTCTTCTAGGTCCTTGTAAAACGTTTCTTGTATTTTCTCCATTCTATTTCCAAGATTTTGGATCATCTTTACTATCATTACTCTGAAATCTTTTTCAGGTAGTCTGCCTATTTCATTTGTTTGCTCTTTCATCTGCTGTATGTTTCTTTGTCTTCTCATTTTGCTTAACTTACTGTGTTTGGGGACTTCTTTTTGTAGGCTGCATGTTTGTAGTTCCCATTGTTTTTGGTGTCTGCCCCCAGTAGCTAAGGTTGGTTCAGTGGGTTGTGTAGGCTTCCTGGAGGAGGGGCCTGGTGGCTGTGTTCTGATGGATGAGGCTGGATCTTGCCTTTCTAGTGGGCAGTACTGCGTCCGGTGGTGTGTTTTGTGGTGTCTGTGACCTTATTATGATTTTAGGCAGCCTCTCTGCTAATGGGTTGTGTTGTGTTCCTGTCTTGCTAGTTGTTTGGCATAGGGTGTCCAGCACTGTAGCTTGCTGGTTGTTGAGTGGAGCAGCATCTTAGCGTTGAGATGGAGATCTCTGGGAGAGTGTTCACCATTTGATATTACATGGAGCCAGGAGGTCTCTGGTGGACCAACGTCCTGAACTCGGCCCTCCCACCTCAGAGGCACAGGCCTGACACCTGGCCAGAGCACCAAGACCCTGTCAGCCACACGGCTCAGAAGAAAAGGGGGAAAGAAGGAAGGAAGGAAAGAAGGGAGGAAAGAAGAAAAGAAAGAAAGAAAAGAGAGGTAAAGAAAGAAAATTAAGTTATTAAAATAAAAAATTTAAATTAAAAAGTAATTAAAAAACAAAGAAAGAAAGAGAGAGCAACCAAAGCAAAAAACAAATCCACCAATGATAAGAAGCACTAAAAAGCTATCCTAAAAAAGCAAAAAACAAAACAGCGGACAGACAGATCCCTAGGACAAATGGTAAAAGCAAAGCTATAGACAAAATTACACAAAGTCCACCACCTCAATTTTGGGATGGTTCATTGTTTATTCAGTTATTCCATAGATGCAGGGTACATCAAATTGATTTTGGAGATTTAATCCGCTGCTCTTGAGGCTGCTAGGAGAAATTTCCCTTTCTCTTCTTTGTTCACACACCTTCTGGGGTTCAGCTTTGGATTTGGGCCTGCCTCTGCATGTAGGTCCCCTGAGGGCATATGTTCTTTGCTCAAACAGGATGGGGTTAAAGGAGCAGCTGATTAGGGGGGCTTTGGCTCACTCAGGCCAAGGGGAGGGAGGGATATGGAATGTGGGGCAAGCCTGCAGCCGCTGAGGCCAGTGTGACATTGCAACAGCCTGAGGCGCAACGTGTGTTCTGCTGGGGAAGTTGTCCATGGATCATGGGACCCTGGCAGTGGTTGGCTGCACAGGCTCCTGGGAGAGGAGGCATGGATAGTGACCTGTGCTCGCACACAGGATTCTTGGTGGCTGCAGCAGCACCCTTAGCATCTCATGTCCATCTGTGGTGTCCGCACTGATAGCAGCAGAACCCGCCCATCTCTGGAGCTCATTTAGGCGGTGCTCTGAATCCCCTCTCCTCACACACCCCAAAACAGTGGTCTCTTGCCTCTTAGGCAGTTCCAGACTTTTTCCCGGACTCCCTCCTGGCTAGCCATAGAGCACTGGCCCCCTTCAGGCTGTGTTCACGCTGCCAACCCCAGTCCTCTCCCTGCGCTCCAACCAATGCCCAAGCCTCAGCTCCCAGCCCCTGCCCGCCCTGGCGGGTGAGCAGACAAGCCTCTCGGGCTGGATCCTCTGTGCGGAAATCTCTCCACTTTGCCCTCTGCAACCCTGTGGCTGCGCTCTCCTCCGTGGCTCCGAAGCTTCCCCCTGCTCCCACCCCACAGTCTCCACCCGCGAAGGGGCTTCCTAGTGTGTGGAAACCTTTCCTCCTTCACAGCTCCCTCCCACTGGTGCAGGTTCTGTCCCTATTCTTTTGTCTCTGTTTTTCCTTTTTTCTTTTGCCCTACCCAGGTACGTGGGGGAGTTTCTTGCCTTTTGGGAGGTCTGAGGTCTTCTGCCAGCATTCAGTAGGTGTTCTGTTGGAGCTGTTCCACATGTAGATGTATTTCTGATGTATCTGTGGGGAGGAGGGTGACCTCCTCGTCTTACTCCTCTGCCATCTTGAAGGTCTCCCTCCTCTCTCTGGTTCTATCTCATTTCTGGCATCAGCCTACTCAGTACCTACTGCATACAAGGCAATGTGCTAGGAGATGCAAGGTTTTTTGGAAGAGTAAGGTATGAATAATTTCTTCCAGATTTTATAGTCCAATTTTTGGAGGTAATAACTTTATACATATCAAGAGAAATAACAGCACCAGAAAATGGTGTGAAAAAGGAGTGTTAAAGATAATTAGGGGGGCTTCCCTGGTGGCGCATTGGTCGAGAGTCCGCCTGCCGATGCAGGGGACACAGGTTCGTGCCCCGGTCTGGGAAGATCCCACATGCCGTGGAGCAGCTGGGCCCGTGAGCCATGGCCGCTGAGCCTGCGCGTCCGGAGCCTGTGCTCCACAACGGGAGAGGCCACAACAGTGAGAGGCCCACATACCGCAAAAAAAAAAAAAAAAAAAAGATAATTAGGGACTGAGAGTTCAAATGAGAAAAAAAAAATCACTGGACACTTGAAGCTAAGTCTTCATAATGGAAAGTGGGTTTTGGCCAGCTTCTGAAGAATGTGTTTAAGTGGGGGAAGTTGAAGACAGTGGTATAACTAAGTGGCAAATATGAAATGTGCAAGGTGTTTGAGAGACATGGTTCGAGTGATGGATTTGGGTAAGATTGCAGTGGCAAATAAGGCCTCAATGTCAAGTTGAAGCTCTGCATGAGGAAAAAGGTTTCCTGTGCTTCAAACAGGCAAACTGGAATATGCAGGAACTGACCATGTATGTATGTGTCTATTTATGCCTGTGTGTTCAGTTGTGTATGTGCATGTCAAATGAAACACAATGTGGAATAGCTGCTATTTGCTTATTACTTCATCCTTCCACTCTGCTCTTTTTTACAAAACAACTAAAAAGTAATGAGGATTTTTATGTTTTGCATTACTTTACATTTTGGGCAGCCTATTTTGTGTTATTGCTGGGTTCCCATTTAAACATCCATTTACATTAGCTGTTGGGTTAGTAACTGTTCTCATAAAGTACAGACATATTTATGTAGCTGCTGTGTGATTTATTAACTCGTTATGCTATGTGAAACACAATTAGGCACTCCTACTCAGAGAATTTTGTTTGCTCTGTGTTCTGGAATAAGAATGAGAGTTTGTGTTTTTGTTTATTTTTCAGATACATTTTTCAAAACCCCCAATGCTTTTTTTTTTATGAGTTAGAGCCATTAATGAGAGTAAAATCAACACAATATAGCTATATAAATTCTGTCTAATAGGGCCCTTTCCACCCAGAGGGGAAGGTGAAAAAACATGAATTTGGCTTATTCTATGGCCTAAGTTAGGAAATGAAGGCTTTGTTGACACAGGAAAGGAAGGGAAGCCCCAAGCCAGGGCCTCCCTGAGGGAAATATCTTGTTGCTTCCTGGGGTATGGCTTCCTGCAGCCACCAAGTTGTTAACACAAGTGCTGCTGTTCATATCTGCAGGCCCACAGAGTGACTGGTGTGGGGAGGGTGACTGGATATGGTTGGAAGGTGATCAGGAGTGGAGGGTGGGGCCTAAGTTCTTCTCTAAGTGTTAATGCAGTTAAGTGCTCTCCAGTGTCTTTCCCACTTCAGTATGCTTCTAGTTACGAAACTCTTGTCAAAGAGTGGAGGCTGTGGCCCACAGACCGCCATCTTTGTGTCAAGTAGAATTAAGAGGCTGTCCCAGCAACCACATGAGAGCAAAAAAGGTTGCATGCAGGGACAGACATGGAAGGAATCAGATCCCAGGGGCCTCAAATGGTTACTATCAAATGGTTACTATCAAATGGTTAGTAAATGGTTACTCAAATGGTTATTAAACTAGGTTACATCATTAGCCAAGGCAGAAAAACAAAATTCCTTCTCTCTCTCTGTCTCCTCCCTCTATATATACATATACATATATACTGCATTATATATAGTATGTATTATATGTGTATATATATAATATCTTTTTAATAGATTTTTTATATCAGTAACTCACCTAACAGCAAATAAGCTTGGCCATGAGATTTATCCCTTTGAGGTATCTTAGGAAAGGAGAGGGGTGGGAAGAGACTGAGTGGAAAGAAATACCCAGGAGTCTGTCTGGTGTAAATTCATTAGGTAAAAGCAGTAGGGAAAAAGCAAACTCAAAGGCATTTGGATTTAGGGAAGCAAAAACATTTTTGACTGTGGAACAAATACTGCTTTTCTGACCTATATTCTATCACACACAAAAGAAAACAAAACAAAACAAAAACGTAAGCTCTCCAACAATGGCAGGCCACAGTTCCTGGCATGATGCCTGACACCTGGCAGGTCCTGAACAAGTGTTAATCTCTCCTTCTCCCTCTCTTGTACATTAGTATGTATAAGTATGCCTCCAAAAATAAGTACACTTACTAAATAAAGTCCAAATTTACACGAGATACATTAGATGTTTTTATTTACTTTATAAAAGTATTTCTGTTTTCCTTAGCAAATTGATTAATAATTTGAACTATTATTCAGCTTACAACTATATGATCTGTACGTATTTCAGGGACACACCAGTTACATAAAGTGAGACAGAACTATAGACATATTTTCCAAATGTGAGTAAATCTAATTTTGAATAGTTGAATCAGATATTAAATTTCCTTGGAGAGTTGGTTATTCGAAAGGGCCCCAAGGTGAATTCTTTTGGTAAAGCATAAACTCTTTCTGAATAGTGAAAAATTTCTGTGAAACTTGATGACAACTTATCTTGGCCAAAAAGAAGTGTTTGTCAAGTTTCCCAACAGTGGAGTCTAGGCAAAGTCCAGAGAGCAGCTCAGGGAGGGTAAAGGAAAGAACAGGTTATAGGAGGGGGTTGGGCACATCATCAAGCAAGTCTGTACGGATTTCTAACCTTGGCTGAAGATGGATGCATGGTTTCCAAACACAAAATCATGCATGCTTGTATTTTTTTATTTTTCAGGTTTTGACATTGAATTTTCAATTGAATTTTCTTCATGCATGTACCAGCTGCATTTTAGAAATTGAAAATGCAGTATTGACTAAACCTGGAAAGTATTACTTATGAAGCTTCACATTACATATGAAGGCAAGATAAATTATACTTTAAACTGTGAGAGAAGATGTAGGCACTCAAAGGAGTGTGTAGCTTTAGAAAGAGAGAAAAAGGGACAACAATTCCCTGAGAAGTATCCATAGTTAAGGCACAGCAAAGGAAAAGTAGACTGAGAAGGGGTGGTCTGAAAGGAGGAGGAAAACTAGGAGAGTGCAGTATCACAGGAAGCTAAAGGAGAACGTGGTCAGTCAGGTTAATTGCTGCAGATAAGCCAAGTTAGACAAAGTTTGAGAGGTGTCCTTTACACTTAGCAATCGTGAGGTCATTGGGGACCACTGACAAATCAGTTTCAGTGTGGAAGGAGGATGGACCTGGCAATAAGTGATGCATGCCTCTGGAACTTCAGCTGTTCCAGAGAGGTTGCTGATAATCAACTAGTGGCTCTCACATCAAGACTGGACTTGAAGAGAAAAGTCTTGCTATTTAAGAGAAGAGCAGTGTGCCCAGAGAGGTATAACAGACATGGGCACAGATGTTTTATTGTGGTAAATACAAAGATAACTTTACATTTTTGACTTAATGGAGCATCTCAACTTGCCCACACAGAAGTTTTCTTGCACATAAATTTTATACTTTTCGCAGTAAACAAGCCTGAATTTCTTTGTTACTCCACATGCCAGTAACACCATGATAATCTGAGACTATCTGTAGACAATGCTTAGTCCTAGTCTCCTCCAACAGTTTCTATGTCCTTGTCACTTGAGAATTCCTAAACCTATATTATATTCCTAAACCTATATTAATTACATATAAGCATTTATTCACCATTTATTTATTCAACAAGCATTTATTAAAAGGGATCACTGTTTTGGGCACTCTGGGAGATAACCAGGATGAGTAAGGCATGTATCTAAACAAACCTGCCAGATGAAATAAGTAATAAATAACTACACATACGATAGAATTAAATATATGTTATAAGATGAACACAAGCAAATTCTTAGGAAAATGTAAACAAAAGAATAATTAGAGCTAATGCAGGGTGTGGGGGGTTAATTCCAAATGTTTCAAGTAAGAAGATGTGTCAGGGTGCCCTTGGGTTTCCCTTCTCTCTTTCACAATTCTCATATCTTATTTCACAAATTTTTAATATTTGCAGCTCTTTTTTGCAATCACTTTCCAAACTTTTCAAATCCCATAGAGACTAATACCTGGCCTATTGTAAATGCAAAAATTAATGTATAATTGTTTCTCAAGTTAATGCAATATCATGTAGTGTCTGGTGAGCACTGGTATGTAGGAATGGGGTCAAACCCCTTGTCCTGTGACAGTGAATGCTATAGGCTGTGTTTGAGGTCAGAACACATGATGCTTCTGATGAATAGGCAGCAACAGTTTGCTTCTAGCCTCCCGGTCATGCTGGGAGAGTTTCCAGACAGCACTTCCAAGAGTGTGCATATCCTGTTTCAGCCGCAAAGGTATCACCATCAATACAAACATCACTGACAACCAAAAGGTTATGCAAAACTGCCCAACATGGCTTGGGAAGTCAGGAAAGTTGATTAACTGTTATTTCCTGATCTATAAATCATCAATTTTCAACCTCTTTATGTGCTATCCATAAAATATTGGCTGTGGGCCTTTGTTATACAAGGACATCTCATTTTGAAAATGACCTTGTAAATAATAATTAATATGCTACAATGAAAGAGTATCCTGTATCCTGTTGTAAAACATACAAAATTGAGTCACATATTTTAACTGCTTTATCCTGTAGTTAAGGAATATGCTACACATGTGTATGCCTGTATGTCCTATTCAGCACTTCATTAAGGCGTCATATCTCAGAATGTGCATTTGAATTAGCTTGCAAATAAAGTTTCTAAAGTTATGGACTAACAATAACAATGCTAATTAAAAATAATAAGGGATTATATATGCAGCACACTTTCAAGTGATAAAAAACTTACATACTCATTATCTCATTTGTTTCACATAACAATCAGGAAAGTGTATCATTTTCCCTACTTAAAAGATGAGGAAATTAAGATTCAAAGAGAGTAAGTTTCCCAAGATCACACCACTGATGATGACAGAAATGTGACTACATTGCAGGAGCGATGACTTTTAGTAGCATTCTATATGGTTGTTAGAGGACTTTTTTTCTTTTAATAAAGGTGAGATTCATGGACAAATAAGATTGGCATCACCTTGGAGCCTGTTAGAAATGCAAAAATCAAGGCTGTAAGATTTATTGCTAATAATATACAAGGTTTCTTTTGTAACTGGGGTTATGATACATTAACAGAGATGCCATATATATGTGTGTGTGTGTGTGTATATATATATATATATATAAATAGCTTTTTGTTACGGCATAAGGAAATGCATTGTGGTCAACAGAAGTTGCTGAATGTTATTCAGATTTGGAATTCCATGTGAAGTCTAAGGAAATACATGAAATATACACTCCATTAAGAGACATAAAATCTGATTTTTATCTCTGCCACTGATTTCCCATTTGCCTTAGAGAAAAATCATAAAATTATAAGGTGAGAAGGTCATCTAAATTATCAAGTATACGTATTTGCATTTTTTATCCTGTTAACTTCCAAAGGATTTGACTTAACAGATTGAAATGCCAGAAGAACAGGACATAAAAAGAAAACAGATACTATAATAATTTTTAAAAGACCTTTAATGCATTGATGTTTTAACCAATTCCAATATTTGGGCATTATCTCTGGCTCTAAGTTTTTTGGGAGAATAAAAACAAAGACAGAAATGTATACATAGGCTTTTAAGATTTCTCACCCAAATTACCCAAGAAACCCGGGCACTTATTTATTTCAAAAGAATCAATCCTGACTGCAAATGCCAGACAGAGAAAGAATTGGGTGTCTACCATGTTCAGTTGCCATTGCTTCTGCTGCTGCAGACTCATGGTCTGATGAATTTTTATTCATGGCTGTCTCCTTCATTGGTTAGGCAATGTAACATGCTTGAGAGTCATAAAGTTATGGCTGTGTTTAGTTTACACACCTGAGCTTAGCCATTCTTCCTAAAGCATGTCAGTTGTGTGAGGGTGTTTGGGCCTAGGGAAGGTTCTAGTTTTAGACACAAGCTGGGCCATTACTACGTCTCCTCCAAAAACCCTAGCCAAAAATCAGAATCTTCCTTCTCTCCTTAAGAATTTATCTTTTGGGTCCTTGATATACTCTTCTTCCACTGACTCTTAATCAGGTTATTCCTAGTAGTAACACTGAACCTCAAAGGAGTCCCTTTTCTTTTCCCTCCAGAAAGATTTTTGATTCCATGTATGTTTACCCACTTCCCTCCCCAAGACTCAGCATTGTGTTGTGTACCAAGAAATATTGGGAGAAGCTATTGCATGACTTTAAAGGACCATTTAAACCATATTCCAGGAAAATAAATAGCTAATAGACTTATATTTCATTCATTTGTACAACAGGCCTTTATGAGTGCCTCCAATCTGCCAGGCACTGTTCTAAGCTCCCAGGAAGCAGCAGTGAATAAATCTGACCAAGTTCTTGCAACCACGGAGTTTACATTCTAGTGAAAAGATGAACAGAAAACAAACATCAAGATATTTAATGGCAGTCAGTGAAAGGTATTTTGAAAGTAAAGCAATGGGCTAGAGAATGAGACAGGTTATTTTAGATAGAGTTATCACAGAAGGGCAGTTTCACATTGGGCAAAGTGAGGGAGTAAGTCATGTAGATTCTGAGAGAAGAAACTTACAGGAAAACAACATGTGCAAAGCCCTGAGGTCTGTGCATGCTTGGCAAGCTCAAGGAACAGCAAGGAGGCAATGTGTTTGGAGCAGGGCAAGCAGCAAAAAAGTAGCAGATGAGGTCAGAAAGACAGTCAGTGGTAAAACATGTAGAGCCTTGAAGACCACGGTAAGAACTCTGGCTTGAATTCTGCATGAGATGGGAGGCCTTTGAAATGTTTTGAGCAGAAGACTGACACAATCTGGTTTGTGTTTTAGAAGAAAAACCCCTGGCTATTATGTGGAGACTAAAGTGTGGGGCACGGGGTGAGGGTTGGGGGGTAAGAGTGGAAACGGAGAATAGTTAGTGTCATTGAAAAAAGAGGACTAATAATTTGCCTTTGGATTTAACACAAAGGAGCTTATTAGTGACCTTGATAGGAGCAGTTTTCATTAGGCTGGTGGAGACAAAAACTTTTTGTATAGCCCTCTGCCCTCTGATTACGTCATGAACTGGCTTTGAGATTCTAGTGGAATTCGTTCATTCAGAATGGCGTTTTTTTTAATTGGGCAATTACTATGTGCCAGAGACTATACTTCTCACTAGAGATACCATCAATTAATGAAGCATTAGTTCTTATTTATCACCAGGTAGGAAAGACAGACATGTAAAATGATGAATTATAAGCCAATATAATAAACAATTATCTTCTTGTTGGAATGCAATGTAGATAATAGGAGCTTAATCGCTTTTCTTCATGGGTGTTTAACCCATCTGAAAACTATCAGAGCCTTAGGAAACACATCAAAACATATTCTTTTCTCCCTCCATTTGTATAAAATATTTTTAAAAAGAGAACCTAAATTGTTAAATGGTTCTACATAGAGTAGTCTCACATTTGAAAGATGGTTTGCTTGCTTTCCAGTTATTGGCTATTGTCCCATCCCGTTCACACAGGACTTGTATGGGTGATGTGGTTTGTTTTCATTTCCTGGAACAGAAGAGAAGGAATGTAGAGGATGAAAATGGGAAAGAACTGATAGAAAAGACCCTTACAAATCTAGGCCAGGGTGTTTATGTCACCAAACAACAGAAGAACCTAATAAACCAAGTAAAAGGACATACTTGAGCGACCACACTATAACCCCTTCAAATAAATACCCTGACTGGATTTATCTGAATGCTTCGTGTGTGCAAGGGTCTGTGCGTGTGTGCACATGTATGTATGTTTGTGTGGTCATAAAATTTAATAAGTGCAGCTGTGTTTATTCAACTCTATAATATTCCACATATACACAGAGCAAACCTGGGGCTAGAGATCATTCATAGCTTCATTCTTGGAAAGAGTGTAAGTAGAAAAATTGTACAACCCATGAAAACCAATTCACACTAGCTCATACATGCATAAATGCAGGGAGATGCTTTAAGTAAATTTACAGCTGAAATCACTGCTTTGAAACCTGAAACTATTGTTTCAACTGACTAACTAGATTTAGTCCATTCAGAAGCACTTCTGAGAACAGTCACACACATGATTAAAGGGACAGAAAAATCACATTTATGAAAATGTTAAGGAAACTGGGATTATATGACATGGAAAAGAGCAAAGTATGAGTGATAGCTTACTGTTTCGAAATATACGAAAGTTATACTACTGAAGACAATATCCCATATTTTCTGACAGTGGAATAGAAGAGATACATATGGAATTAGATAAAGAGAATTTTGTCTGGCAAGAAGGTTTGTCAGATACTCAACTGCATTACAGAATTAAAGATTGAGAATTTTTTCAGTTCAACAGATATTTTTAACACATAAACAACTATAAAAATACTGAAATTCTCTCCAAGAACTTACTGTCTTTTCTCAAAACCTTATTTCTCTGTCTTGGCACTGTGGTGAAGCATGGAAAGCAAGGATCTTCTGACAGCTGTGAAAATAAGAAGCCAGGCAGAAGAGAGAACTGACAACTCTAATGTTGGCTAGTAAGCTGAAAAACTGGTGGGAGTATAACATGGGACAACTCGGAAAACTCTTTGCGTTATTATCAAGTTAAACATGCATTTAAACAATGACCCACCACGTATCTACCTGTGAGAGATGAAAACATATGCTAACAAAAAGATTTGTGTAAGAATGTTTATGGAAGTTTTATTCATAGTGGATAAAAACCGGAAACAACCGAAATGTCCATCAGTAGGTCAATGGATAAACTAATTGTGATATATTCATATAACCTTTCAGCAATGAAAAAGAATGGGCCACTGATGCATGCAGCTGCATGGATGAATCTCAGAAACTTTTTTTTTAATATTTATTTATTAATTTGGCTGCCCCAGGTCTTAGTTGCGGCACACGGGATCTTTGCTGTGGCATGCAGACTCTTAGTTGCAGCATGCATGTGGGATCTATTTCCCTGACCAGGGATTGAACCCAGGCCCCCTGCACTGGGAAGGCAGAGTCCCAACCACTGAACCATCAGGGAAGCCCCTCAGAAACATTTTTTAAGTGAAGGAAACCAGACACAAAATAGTATGCACTATACAATTCCATTTACATTAAGTTCACGAATATGTAAAAGTAATCTACCGTTATGGAAATCAGAGTGGCAGTTGCCTATTAGACGGGGTGGGGATTGATGGGTAGGGAACAGAAGATAACTCCTTGTGATGATGGGTTATGTACACAATATACATCTGTCACAACTTATGAAATTTTGCACATAAAATTTGTTTCATGTAAATTTTACTTCAATTAAAAAAAATTCAGTGATCAAAACCCTCCAATGATATTTCATCTCACTTAGAATTAAATTCAACTTCTTTTTCACAGCCTCTAAGGCCCTCACTTTCTGTCAGAGCTGACTTATGATCTATTTGCCCCTTGCACACTCCTTTCCAGCCTCAAAGGCCTCTTTATTATTCCTTGAACATGTGGGCATGCTGCTCCTGCCTCAGACCTTACACTGCCCTTCCTACTGCTAGGAACCCTCCTCCTCTGTAGATCTATAAAACCAGTTCCCTCTCTTTATTTAAATCTTTGCTCAAATGCCACCTCATTAGACAGTGCTCCCTAAAATCCCTTTCTGAAATAGCAGCACCTCTTCGCAACACACACACACACACACACACACACACTCATCTCATCACTCTTTATACAGTTCCCTTTTCTTCAAAGCACATATCAAACCCGTACATCGTAGTATATATTTATGCATTTTTTGTCTTTCCTCCATAGAACGAAGAGTTCTGTAGCTAAGACCTTTTTGTTATTCACTAATGCATTCCCTAGTACTTAGAAAAATATCTGTTATGTAAATATTCAATAAATATTTGTTGGATTGTATGGTAGCTCTATTTTTAGTTTTGTTAAGGAAACTCCATACTATTCTCCATAGTGGCTGTACCAGTTTACACTCCTACCAACAGTGTAGGAGGGTTCTCTTATCTCCAAACCGTCTCCAGCATTTATTATTTGTAGACTTTTTGATGATGGCCATTCTGACTGGTGTGAGGTAGTTTTGATTTGCATTTCTCTAATAATTAGCAATGTTGAGCATCTTTCATGTGCCTGTTGGCCATCTGTATGTTGTCTTTGGAGAAATGTCTATTTAGATCTTCTGACCATTTTTTGATTGGGTTGTCTGTCTTTTTGACATAGAACTGCATGAGCTGTTTGTATATTTTGGAGATTAATCCCTTGTTGGTTGCATCATTTGCAAATATTTTCTCCCATTTGTCGGTTGTCTTTTCATCTTGTTTATGGTTTCCTTTGCAGTGCAAAAGCTTTTACGTTTACTTAGATCCCATTTTTTAATTTTTGTTTTTATGTCCATTACTCTAGGTGACGGGCCCTATGTTCTCTTCTAGGAATTTTATGGTGTCATGTCTTACATTTAAGTCTTTAAGCCACTTTGATTTTAGTTTTGTATATGGTGTGAGGGAGTATTCCAACTTCACTGATTTTCATGTGGCTGTCCAGCTTTCCCAATACCGCTTGCTGAAGAGACTGTCTTTTCTCCATTGTATATTGTAGCCTCCTTTGTTGAAGATCCTGGGCATATATCCAGAAAAGATGAAAACTCTAATCCAAAATGATGCATGCATCCCAGTGTTCATAGCAGCACTATTTACAATAGCCAAGACATGGAAGCAACCTAAGCGTTCATCAACAGAGGAATGGATAAAGAAGATGTGGTATATATATACAATGGAATATTTTTCAGCCATAAAAAAAAAAGAATGAAACAATGTCATTTGCAGCAACATGGATGGACCCCTGGAGATTATCATACTAAGTGAAGTTAAGTCAGAAAGGGAAAGACAAATATCATAGGATATCACTTATATGTGGAATCTAAAACAAATTATGCAAATGAACTTGTTTACAAAGCAGAAACAGACTCACAGACATAGAAAACAAATTTATGATTACCAAAGGGGAAAGGGGGTGGGGGACGATAAATTAGGAGTTTGGGATTAACAGATACACAAAATACTATATATAAAATAGATAAACAACAAGGTCCTACTGTATAGCACAGGACCTATAATAAGCTATAATGGAAAGAATTTGAAAAGTATATATATATACACACACACATATATAATATATATAACTGAATCACTTTGCTATACACCAGAAACTAACACAACATTGTAAATCAACTATACTTCAATAAACATAATAAATAAATATTTATATATTTTTTGAATGAATAGTTAAGCAAAGGTTAGACAGGTGATGTGTATAGGAGATACAAACATCAGTGGGAGAACAAACTAGATGTGTCAGCTATCGATTGTTGCATAACAAACCCCTCCAAAACTACTGGCTGAAAACAACAACAGAAGTTTTGCTCACAAATCTGCAATTTGGGTAGGGCTCAGCAGGAACAAATAGTCTCTGTTCCATGCAGGGTCAGCCTTGGTGGCTTGACTAAGAGAAAAAGGATGAACTTTCAAGATGGCTCACTCACATGTCAGCTGGGAGCTCAGAGAGCAAGAGCCATCGGTTCCTCTTCATACAGGCATGGTGGCAGAGTTCCAAGAGCAAGCATCCTAAGAAATGGGAAGTTGAAGCATCACTTCCATGCTCTTATCAATATACAATGTAAGTAGTTACAGAGCCCAGATTCAGTGAAAGGGAATATAAGCCATACCTCTTGATGGGATGAGAGGTGAAGAAGTTTATGGTCATTTTTTACAACCACCTCACAAGGTGATTTTTTTTTTTTTTTTTCTTTTTGCGGTATGTGGGCCTCTCACTATCGTGGCCTCTCCCGTTGTGGAGCACAGGCTCCGGACGCGCAGGCTGAGCGGCCATGGCTCACGGGCCCAGCCGCTCCACGGCATGTGGGATCTTCCCAGATCGGGGCACGAACCCGTGTCCCCTGCCTCGGCAGGCGGACTCTCAACCACTGCGCCACCAGGGAAGCCCACAAGGTGATCTTTTAGGGTATGTTCCACCACCCTGGGATTTATAATTCTGTGATTTGTTTTGTTGTAGAGTTTTTCAAAATTCATTTGCAATGTTACTTAACATTAAACTAAAACCATGATATGATAATTCAATAGCTAATTATATTAATATTAAAGTTCTAATTATGTCCTAGATACAGTGTTAAAGTGTTTTATATACTATATCTCATTTTTTTAATTTAACAAACATTTATATAGCACTTGCTATATACTAGGCACTGTTCTGGTGCTTCAAGGATAAAACTTAATTTAATCCATGTAACAATCCCATAAATTAAGTGCTATTATTATCCTCATGTACAGATTAGAAAGCCTATGCAAGAAAAGATTAAATACCTTGCACAAAGTCACACAGCCACCGAGGATGGAGCCAGGATTTGAACCTGCAGTCCGATCCCAGAGCCTATACGCTTAACCACAGTGTCATGCTATCTTTCTCTTAATCCACCCAGAAATCCTATAATGTAAGTACTCTTGTTATCTCCATTTGACAGAAGAAAAATTAAAGCTTAGAGCAGTTGTCATCTTCCCAAGGTCCGTCTACCTACATGTTCCCAGCGTTGCCCCAGTATTTTATACATTGCTTCTCTCCTCACAGCAGTGTTGCAAGATAGATGTGTCAAAACTGAGAATGAAATTTTAAATAACATGCTCCAGGTTCACATAGCTAGCAAGTGTTAGAGCTGGGGGTTAAACTCAGGTGTACATGGCTGCAAAACCAGGCTTATTTATTTTGCATTGCCCTCATCTTCAGGAGCAGGGCAAGAAGGGAGGAATGGAGCAGCTGACACTAAGGGAAGAGCGTTCCCTTCCATGCTGGGACTCCTGGTTAACCTCTGAGAGGGCTTGCAACAGAGATGGCCAGAGGTGACAAGAGATCTACAGATGATTAGGAAAGGTTTCTGTATCTATTGTTAGATTGTAAATGCTAGCTTCATATTTTTCTCTCTCCCTTGGAGAAATAGTTTTACTTTCCTTTCTCTGCTCTAGGGCATGACCTGTTTTTCAGTGCAGCCATTGTCTTCAACCCAACTGATAGAGGAAGAGGTGAAGTGATGAAAGTCAATCTACCCAGGGACCTCTTGTGGTTCAGTCAATTAATTGTTGGTCCTTTGGGGAGAGGGGAGTGGATGAAGAGTGAGGAGCAAAGGAAGAGACAAGAAAAAAAGAAATCAACTAATCTCCTGGACCTGTCAGGATTCCTCTCAGTTTTTCCTATGAAGATGTCCCTTGTGGCCCATTTAGAGCCATTTACCGAAACATTTTCAGATTTCTTTGATTTTAACATCTGCTTTCCTCTTTCTTCCCTGCACAGTCCTATGCTTCCGGGATACATGGCAGTCAGCCTTTGATCTTGGTGCCTCTGGTTAGCTGCATGCTGTAAGTTATCCCTCCTCAAGCTAATTCTGGGCAATGATGAAATCTACATCCCTTCCTTCTTCACCCTCTTTATCACAAGCCTCCCATCAAGTTTGACATGAGTCAGACCAGCTCTCCCATGGGGTCTCACAGAACTCACTAATTCTTTATAAATAACAGGGACTTCAGTCTATACATAGTCCTGGAGTTACTGTGTTAATCCTATAAATCAGCCATCCTAGAAAGTCATAGTGGTCCCAAAGAAATTAGATTATCAGCAAATAAAAAGTTTAGTAATTTTCAAGCTTAATTAGGTTAGGTACAGCATTTCTCCATGTTATTTGCATCATCACCATTACTATTATTACTTGATTTCTGTCAACTTCAAATTTGCTAAGATACTGATTTAAGTGTGGGAAGGGCTGGAAAATACATTAAGGACAAGCTAATTTGGAGAAGGCTAACTTGAGAGTGAGAAGGTTAAATTGTAGAAGCTTTTAAAAGAACACAATTGTAATAATAAGGCTTACAAAATTATTCCAATTATCTGTGTTCCTAAGAATATTTATATAATGGAGATAAAGATGATTTATAATGAACTTTTAAATGTAAACATTTCTTCAAAATATTTTCTCAGATAATTTAAATATTTCCAGGTGATATTATCTATCACATAGCATGTGTATTCAAATTGTTCTTTAATGATAGCAAAGAAAAGGTAAATGTTAGACCATTCCCTAGGCAAATAATCACAAACTCTGAGTAATGGAAATTTTATTGTACTACTTTTCTACCCTCTGGGAAAAATACAGGTAATATGTAAAATGTTTCTTCTAGTGAATAGGAATTCCTTCCTATATTTTCAAATTATTTATTATTATAAGTTTCCCAGAGGAAACCATGTCCTGTTACTATTAATTCTTGATATCCAAGTGAATTTTTCATCTTGTGACTTTCCCAAGGCCAACATACACTTCAAATTACATTTTAGTCACAGATTCTGTCTACTCTGTAGTATGTTTCTGGTAGTAATTCTCCATCTCCTAGCTAGTACAGAAGTTTATGGAAACATGCAACAAGTTCTAAAGCATTTCACTTTTTAATTAACTGGCATTTAGCAGTTACCCATATCATGCCCCTTTCCATATAATTAAGAATAAACTATATTAACCTATCATGTTAGAAGAGGGCAATAGGAAAGTGAAATACACTGTTCCTGTTTATATGATTTGCTAGTAATCAAAAGTGAAACACACTTACAATCTTGTATTAAAAAACATAATAATGTGTTTTTGGCTGAAATTCTCAAAACATAAAAAGACTGTGGAACCAAGAAGGTTGGCTTTTTTAGATCAATGGTTTTTAAACTGTTCTGTGGCCAGTAAATTTAGCTATGTTCCAAGAACTGAACAGAATCTAAGAAGCAGAGGGAAACTGAGGCAGGAAGAATCGGGGAAGGTATTCAGAGGTAGAGGTTCTCAGTTGGATTTTGGAAGCTGGTGGAGAAAGGTGAAGTTGGCAGATGGAAGGGAGAGCAACAGAGACAGATGTCTGTCTTAGGCAATGGTGATCAGCACTTGCTCAGAGCAGACTTCCTCCCCACTGGCAGATGTTTTCAGACCTTCTTTGAGGTAAAGAGCTACCCTTACAGAACCTGGGGTGGCCTGTCTCAGGCAGGGGTTCAGCTTTGCTGACTCCATCACATGCTGCTGATGGCGAAGGGTGAAGGCCCTGGAATGCCTGTCTTTGAGCCTCATCCCTCTTCATGACTCCTCAGGGAGAGCTGTCAGTGGGACGTTCCGGGCCATAAAAAAATGATCCTCTTCCTGGGGACTAGATTATTTCACCTGGAAAACCCAAGCATTCTTTCTTCCTGCAGGCATTTGTCAATGGGACAGGACCTATTGCTCTCCAGAGTGGGGATGGATCTGCCCCCTTCATTGCCTGGCCCCTGGAGCTTTGAGATTCAGCTGCTGGGCATAATTGCAGTCTCTGCTCTTCCCTACTGCCCATATCCCCAGCAGTGCCTGGTCTCTTAGAGCTACAGCCTATGCACACAATTCTAAGAGAGTTGCTCTATGAGACAGATATTCTCAACCTTTCCTGCCTACTTCCAATGAACCAATAAACCTAACAGCTGCTGTTTACATAGCACTTACCTTTCAGGGAGCTCAGAGCAATTTCCAGTAACAGACTCTAATCCTCCCCCAAGGTCTGGGTGGTAATAGGTATTAATACTATTCCCCTGAATACATAAGAGGAAGATTGAGCCAAGGAACTTGTAACTGTCTGCTAAATATTGCCTGGTCCTTAGATGGTTCGTTCATTCAACTATTTTTCCAATTATGTCCTTGTCACTGAATTGTAAGGCATTTTCACATCTATTAACTTATTTTTTTCCCAAATTTTCTCAATGATAAGAATCACCTAAGACTCTTGTTAAACAAATAACTTCCCTGACCCCTGTCATGGACATTCTCATTCAGTGGGTCTGCGATGGGACCCAGGAATTTGTGTGTTTGTCTGAGTGATTTTTTTCCCCTCCTTTTGTGAAGTAGAACATTCCAGATGATTATTATCATTAGGAAAGTTTGGGAAACATTATTCCATTTAATTTTCACAGTAGCTGTGTGTGATATTATTATGTACCTTTATTGGAAAATAAACATGTGATCAGCATATCAGTATAGAAGGTAGAGACATAAAATCTCAACTAATTCAACTCTAACTCCCACAGACAGTAGGTTACAGTTGATTAGTTTCTTATATTTGCTGGATCTTCCCAATCACACTTTCTCAATAATTAAGAACCGAGCTACTCATCTGGGGTTTGAGCTATTACATAATTCCTGCCTAGACCTGTGCCATAAATCAGTGCCATGAGAACTCCCTATTAAAGACTGTTCAAAATAGACCCTTTTCGCTTTTCCAAAAACATGACATTTCATCTGCAAGTTTAAGCTCATCTTCTGAGCTCCGACTTCTGACCCATCCTTATTCCATTGTCGTCATTACTGTTTTCTCCTTCCTCTCCTCTCCCCCACCTCCTCCTTCCTCTCTCCCTCCCTCCCTTGCTCATTCTGACTATTCTTTCCCTTGATGAAATACTTACAAGTCTCCTTTCTCTGTCATAACTGCTCTGTGACCACTGATAGGGCTGCACAACTCCCACCCACAGCCCTAAAGATTTATTCTTGAGGCCTTGGGCAGAATTTCTGTCACCTTCATCCTCAAGAGGGATCATCAACTTGTACATGATCCTGGAGATCCCAGAAACTCAGGAGCTCTTTCCTTCTGTGGTTTCCAGGGCTCCTGTCACCTGCAGATGCTAGGCTAGGGAGTAGCCCCAGTTCAAGCATGGCACTCACAAGCAACATCTCACATCTAAATGAAAAGTGTAATGATTAATTCAACTGCTCTTATGTGGTCTATAATAATTTGTCTGGTGTTACATAAATCCACTGATACACTGATAAACTGTTTCTCTGGGGGAAAAGAGGAGAGAAGAGGAGGGGAGGGGAGAGAGAAGAGATAAGAGAAGGGAAGGGAAGAAAGAAGAGAACAGAAAGAGAGAAGGGAAGGGAAAGGAAGGGAAGGGAAGGGAAGGGAAACAAAATAAGAGGAAGAGGAAGGGAAAGGGGAAAAAAAGCCCTGATCTGTAGCATTTGCAGATTTCAGTAGTGTAAATACTGTCATGATGGCCAATTTCAAGTTACCAAAGATTTAACAACTAGCTTTAAGAAAAGCCTGAATATTTAAGAATCAGTTCTCATGAGCTGGTGTGAACCAGCTCTAGCATACCACTGTGTAAGTCTGACCCCAGAAAAAATTAAATCATTTTCCCCCAGATCTTCTCATGCTTTCCACCAGATACCCTATATACTAGTACACAAAGATTACTCACTACTCCCCAAACGTGCTCTGTGCTATCCCACCTCTATGCCTTTTCATCTTGATGGTCTATTTTCCAGGGATGCCTTTTTTCCTCATTTCTTCAAGGCCCATCTCAAATGCTTCCTGTTCCCTGAATCCTCATAGCATTTGATCTGTCACTCTCTTATGACACTTAAAACTTTATCTTGTATTAGAGCTGTTTTTATTTTTTTAATTTGTGTCCTGTACAATTACTGAATAAAGGCTCTCTGCACTGTCCCTGTATTCTCATAGCACTGAGAGCAATGCCTAGTGCATAGCAGGCACTTAAAGCCACGTTAACAACCATCTATCACATGCTTCTAATGTAGCAGGCACTGCTGTATCCCTGAGGAACAAACACCTCTGTGTTTGAAGAACTAGAGAACTTAAACTGTGATTCTGTGGGGAAATTCCAGAATCAGATCGCATATGTAAGTCGACCACTAACACAGTGTATCTAGAACAAGTTGATGACTTCAGTAAGTAGATAGCTTCCACCCAGGATCATTGGAACAATTAATCTAAACATGGGTTCAGCAAAATTTTCCTGTAAAGGACCAAAATGTAAGTATTTCAGGCTTTTGAGTCCATAAAATCTCTACCAAAACTACTCAACTCTGCTACTGTAGTGAAAAAGCAGTGATAGGCTATATATAAACAGAATGAGCATGGCTACATGCCAGTAAAACTTTATTTATAAACACAGGTAGTGAGCCAGATTTGGCCCACAGGTCCTAATTGGCCAAGCCCGGGTCTAGGTACTTGAAAGCTCTGATTTCCAAACTGCCATGTGAATTCTTTTGTTCATTTTCCTTTTGGTGTCAGTGTTCCTTTTTACTAGCTTCTAACTTAGCCTATCATGATTTTCTTGCTAATACTACTTGCTTACGTGTAGGCTTTGTTAGAGATAATCAACACTCTAAATGTAATTTAGCTCATCCAGGCATTGCTTGTGCAGCCAATTTGAAAAACAGTATAAAGATATGTTACACTGACTCTGCCAATAGTAACACAACTTATAGATAATACATAAATGTAATAAAAATGTCCTTGCAATAGAAAATGATACAGATATTAGTGGGATTCAACTATGACTGTTGTCATGATAATACCTACAGATAATATATTTAAGTTCCATTAAGGTTGACTGTATCTCCTATAAAGTACCTGAGTTCTTTTTCCTATGGTGAAATCAGCATCTTTAATGCCAACTCAGAACCAAGACTAATCATTCTGTGGTGCTAGTAGATCATTCCTAGTGTATGACTCTCCAACACCCCCAATGGACTATTTCTTACAAGAAGTGTGCATGGTTAAAACCCTTTCCAAGAAAGTGAATAATAATTGGTGAAAGGTTCCTAATGATTCTTCTCATAGAAGCTGGAAAACTTGAGATGGTCATCAAAAATGAATTTCTTACTTTGGCTGCCCTAGTAAATAATGCAGCTCTTGCCCTGCGTGCACAACTGACCTTTTAAAATTCCTTTGCCCAAGTAATTATGGAAAATAATATAGGCTTAGACTTTAGTTTGGCAAATCAGGGAAAATACGCACCATTTCTAATACTTCCTGTTGTACCTGGACTAACAAAATGGGTTAAAATAAAAGGCAACTTGGATATCTAAGGAAGACCCAAGGAGCAAAAGCCCAAGAAGTGGGATTGTTTTCTTGGTCAAATCTGAGAAGTCTTGGATTACTATTTGAAAGGGCCTATTGAGTCCTTCTTATAATATTTTAGTTATATTGTTTGGCACACAAGTGTTCAGTATATATTTTCCAGAGTCTTAAATATTTCCATGCAGCCACTGTCCCAACAGGTGATTGACCAAATAGCAAACAACAAAGAGGTAAAACCATGCTGATCCACTGTCAACTGAATTTTATATATCTGCAAACAAAAAACCTCATCTTCAAGGAGAATCAACTATGGTGAAAATATGAGTAATGCTTGAAGTCTTTCTTGAAGAAGCTTAGCTAGGAGAGGACCCAAAGTGTGACTGAAAAAAATGTAATCTTTCCTTACTCCTAAAAGACCAATTTTCGATAGCAAGGATGACAGGTAGCCACCAGAATAAGTTTTAAACCTGCTTAATCAATGAATAAGAGTTCTATATATAGCCATGGAACCATCAGAATTGGTTTTAAACAATCAAATCAAAGTCAACTTGTTTTAGTGAACACACTTCTGTAAGCCAGCCAATTAATAAAAACCCCTTTCTCCTGAAGGCAAATCAGGAATGGGATCATTCCAACAACTTGCTTCTGAGTGCCATACAATCAACAACAGTCTCCCCCAAATAACCATACTTCTACAGTTGACACCAACTTATTTATAACAATGAACTTCCACCAATCTCTGAACTCCACGCTTAAAATCCTTATGTATGATCAACAGCCTTCCCTCCTTAGAGAAACTGCAACTGAAAAGCAAGTAAGCGATAAATTCAGGATTGTGCACTTTTGGGTTTTTTGTTTCATCACCATTCTGAGTGGCCATTTCATACTTTGAGAAAATGGAGGAAGATAACAAGATGAAAAGGGCATTCCAAGTACTAGGGATAACTTGGGAAAAACGTGGAGACACAAAAGTACTTGGTGGGTTCAGGAATATGGAGCCCTTTGTAGTAGCTGCTTGGCATTGGAAAGGTCAACCGAGAACCAGATTTTAAACTTTGCAGAATATGAAGAGTTCATATTTTATCTGCTAAGTGTTGAGAGTTCATTGAATATTTTAAGGTGCAGAGTTATAATTAAATATGAGTCTTAGGGGCTGAAAAATTCAGTGCCAACATCACTGCTGAAGTGACCATGGCATATTCAATATCTATATTAGAGATAGAATCTACTGGATCTTATGACTTATTGAATGAGAGAGGTAAGGAAATTAGAATCAAGGATGATATTTTTGACTCGAATGATTTATTAGAAGGAAGAAAGAGAGGAAGGGAGGGAGGAAAGGCCAGAGGACTGGGATTGTTTTCTTGGTCAAATCCGAGAGACCACTTCCATGCATACCAGTTTCACCTTCATGACTTCTTTTTTCTTCAAATCAGTGTCAAAGGTTCTTTCTAACCTTATTATGCCAAGATTAAAATGTAGGTTAAGGGGAAAGTTCTTCACACATTTGGCCTAAGCTTTCACTACCCTAAGACTGACTTTGGGCCCCAATAACAGTGAAAAATTGCATTTCCATTTGATCTGGGTTATCTGGACAATGCTTCCTTTCCATGTACATTTCCTACTGAGACTGTAATACCTCACCCTCAATATTAGTCTGCTAGGACTACCACAAAAAAAACGACTGTGTCACTTAAATGACAGAAGTTTATTTTCCCACAGTTTGGGAGTCCAGAAGTCTGAGATAAAGGTGTCAGCAGGAAATCAATCAATGTGATACACCATATTAACAAATTGAAGGATAAAAACCATATGATAATCTCAATAGATACAGAAAAAACTTTTGACAAAATTCAACACCCATTTATGATAAAAACTCTCCAGAAAGTAGGCATAGAGGGAACTTACCTCAACATAATAAAGGCCATATATGACAAACCCACAGTCAACATCGTTCACAATGGTGACAAACTGAAACCATTTCCACTACAATCAGGAAAAAGACAAGGTTACCCACTCTCAGCACTATTATTCAACATAGTTTTGGAAGTTTTAGCCACAGCAATCAAAGAAGAAAAAGAAATGAAAGGAATCCAAATCAGAAAAGAAGTAAAACTGTCACTGTTTGCAGATGAGATGATACTATACATAGAGAATCCTAAAGATGCTACCAGAAAACTACTAAAGCTAATCAATGAATTTGGTAAAGTAGCAGGACACAAAATTAATGCACAGAAATCTCTTGCATTCCTATACACTGATGATAAAAAGTCTGAAAGAGAAATTAAGGAAACAATCCCATTTACCATTTCAACAAAAAGAATAAAATACCTAGGAATAAACCTACCTAAGGAGACAAAAGCCCTGTGCACAGAAAACTATAAGACACTGATGAAAGAAATTAAAGATGATACAAACAGATAGATATGCCATGTTCTTGGATTGGAAGAATCAACATTGTGAAAATGACTATACTACCCAAAGCAATTTACAGATTCAATGCAATCCCTATCAAACTACCAATGGCATTTTTCACAGAAATAGAACAAAAAATTTCACGATTTGTATGGAAACACAAAAGACCCCAAATAGCCAAAGAAATCCTGAGAAAGAAAAACAGAGCTGGAGGAATCAGGTTCCCTGACTTCAGACTATATTACAAAGCTACAGTAATCAGGGAAGTATGGTACTGGCATAAAAACAGAAATATAGATCAATGGAACAGGATAGAAAGCCCAGAGATAAACCCATGCACATATGGTCACCTTATTTTTGATAAAGGAGGCAAGAACATACAATGGAGAAAAGATAGCCTCTTCAGTAAGTGGTGCTGGGAAAACTTGGCAGCTACATGTAAAAGAATGAAATTAAAACACTCCCTTGAAACATACGTGAAGATGTTCAGGCAATGAGCAGCTGTTGTCACGATATGACATGTTGCCTACTGGCAGCAAAGGAACAGACTCAAGAGTTAATAATAAAAACCACTAAGCTTCAAGCTGAAAGTCAAGATACAGAACCGTTCCATCACCACACAGGTCTCTCCCATTGGTGCATGGACCACAATGAGAAAAGTTGCAGTCTCTGCTGATGTGAAGAGATGGCTGGATCTACAGAGCAGCCAACTCTCTAAGGAAAGGCAGGTGCTGGATTTCTGTACTCAGAGCTAAGCATGCGACTTGAGCACTGAATTAGAATGTTTTTAGTATCACAACTAATCTTTTGAAAGAAAAGGTTCCCAGAAAAAAAATTTGCAGTTAGAGACCCACACATGAATTTTTCTGTTAAGTTATTGTTGGCTGACTATAAGAACATATACACAAAAAAACACAAAAACAGAAATACAGATCAATGGAACAGGATAGAAAGCCCAGAGGTAAACCCACGCACATATGGTCACCTTACCTTTGATAAAGGATGCAAGAATATACAATGGAGAAAAGACAGCCTCTTCAATAAGTGGTGCTGGGAAAACTGGACAGCTACACATAAAAGAATGAAATAGAACACTTCCTAACACCATACACAAAAATAAACTCAAAATGGATTAAAGACCTAAATGTAAAGCCAGACACTATAAAACTCTTAGAGGAAAACATAGGCAGAACACTCTTTGACACAAGATCCTTTTGACCCACCTCCTAGAGTAATGGAAATAAAAACAAAAATAAACAAATGGCCTAATGAAACTTAAAAGCTTTTGCACAGCAAAGAAAACCATAAACAAGACAAAAAGACAACCCTCAGAACGGGAGAAAATATTTGCAAATGAAGCAACTGACAAAGGATTAATTTCCAAAATATACAAGCAGCTCATGCAGCTCAATATCAAAAAAAACCCAATCCAAAAATGGGCAGAAGACCTAAATAGACATTTCTCCAAAGAAGATATACAGATTGCCAAGAAACATATGAAAGGATGCTCAACATCACTAATCATTAGAGAAATGCAAATCAAAACCACAATGAGGTATCACCTCACACCAGTCAGAATGGCCATCATCAAAAAATCTACAAACAATAAATGCTGGAGAGGGTGTGGAGAAAAGGGAACCCTCATACACTGTTGGTAGGAATGTAAATTGATACAGCCACTATGGAGAACAGTATGGAGGTTTGTTAAAAATCTAAAAATAGAACTATCATATGACCCAGCAATCCCACTACTGGGCATATACCCTGAGAAAACCGTAATTCAAAAAGAGTCATGTACCACAATGTACATTGCAGCTCTATTTACAATAGCCAGGAGATGGAAACAACCTAAGTGTCCATCATCAGATGAATGGATAAAGAAGATGTGGCACTTATATACAATGGAATATTAGCCATAAAAGGAAACGAAATTGAGTTATTTGTAGTGAGGTGGATGGACCTAGAGTCTGTCATACAGAGTGAAGTAAGTCAGAAAGACAAAAACAAATATTGTATGCTAACGCATATATATGGACTGTAAAAAAAAAGAATGTTTCTGAAGAACCTAGGGGCAGGGCAGGAATAAAGACACAGATGTAGAGAATGGACTTGAGGACAGGGGGAGGGGGAAGGGTAAGCTGGGACGAAGTAAGAGTAGCATTAACATATATGCACTACCAAATGTAATATCGATAGCTAGTGGGAAGCAGTTGCATAGCACAGGGAGATCAGCTGAGTGCTTTGTGACCGCCTAGAGGCCTGGGATAGGGAGAGTGGGAGGGAGACGCAAGAGGGCGGGGATATGTATACGTATAGCTGATTCACTTTGTTATACAGCAGAAACTAACACAAAAATATAAAGCAATTATACTCCAATAAAGATGTTAAAATAAAAAGGTATCAGCAGGGTTGGTGTCTTCTGAGGCCGCTCTCCTTGGCTTACAGATTGCTGTCTTCTCCCTGTGTCTTTACAGGGTCTTCCCTCTCTGTATGTCTTTATCTCTTTTTATAAGGACACCAGTCATACTGGATTAGGATCAACCCTAATGACCTCATTTTAATTTAGTCACCTCTTTAAAAACTCTTTCTCCAAATAGTCACATTCTGAGGTACTAGGGGTTAGAACTTCTACATATGAATTGTGGGGAAAGGAGGAAAAACTCAGCCCATAACACCCTTCAAGTCCTGAACCAGCACCTAGCATGTTGCTGATCGTCAGAAAATGGATAAAACCTTTACTGGTCAGATAAATTTGTCCAGGAAAGCAGGAGTAATAAATAAAACGGTGGCCTGGGAGAGATGTTCAAGTGAAGGCTGAGTTTAAATTCCTCCTTCTGGGGTGAATAAAGCTGAGCTTTGGTCTGAGAGTGTGGCTGGAAGTGTGAGCTGGGAAGGGAGGTCTGGCCTTGGCTCTCCTGCGGACTTGCTATGTGGCCTTGGGCAATTTAATGGCCCCACATCTCAATTTCCTCTTTGGCAAATGGGGGCAGGATATCATCTTTCATTCCCAGGGGCTATGACAGTGAATTAAGGAAAAGGCAGAGTCTTTGGGGTCCCTTAGTGAGAGAAGCTGAGCTAGTAGAAGGTTCTACCACACAGGCCAGGTAGCTTAAACATTCTTCGATCATTACATGTTCAAGCAACAAATTTTCAGACATGATTTCAAGCTTGCAAGCAAGTATTTTTGGAGAATTTGAATTACCCACTGGGATGTTTTTGCACTGTAGTCCACTGAGAGATTTGACTTTAAAAGCTTTTCACTTTGGCCTTTGCTTAGCTTCGAACACAGGTTTATATTTAGACCTGCTGTTTTATTTTCTCGCTTATAGTTTAGGGCCTTAGGAGTCTCAACAAATTCTCTCTGTCTTCTACGGGGTTTAAAAAGTCTGAAAACAAAATGAAGTCTCTGCTTGGAGACTTTTCTTGGGCTGGATTTAAAGAAAAAAGCTGGGGGCATGAAGCAAGGGGCGAGTTAGACCCTGAATTATTTGGTAAACACAAGCACTATCAACTGTGTAACTGTCCAGCCTTTCACCTTCTTTGACCATAAGGACAGTCAACCCAAGGTACATTTCATCTTGCGTATTTCTGTGATTCTTTGGCAATTGTTCTGATGGCCTTATGTTCCATGGAGATCCTTTTGAGACTGATCGTCTTCTGAGATTCACCACTCAGGGCCTGAGCAAGAGAACACAGTTGACTTCTTCCATGCTTTATCTGAGGGTATAATCCTATCCCCTCTTGAGAGCTTAAATCCAAAACACAGAACACCTTTTGGAGATTCCAGTGCATTCTTAAATGATACCTTCACCTCTTCCTTCCCCTCACTCTTTCCCTCTCTCTAATCCTTCCTGAGTTTCTCATTTTCTACTTTCTTCTCGTCTTTCTTTTAGGTCACCAGACTTATAACTCCGGGCTTACTCTCTCAGTATATCATTGCTTATTGGAAAGAATGTTGCACATAGAGAATTAAAAGACTTGAGTTCCAAATCCCACTCTACCTTATACCAGCAGCATCACTTTAGGCAAGACACTTTATTTCTTTAGGCTGTAACTCCCACATCTGTAAAATGGGGATAACAATAATGCCTGACAGTTTTATTGTGAGCAGCTCATGAAATAATATATGTGAAAGTATCTGGGAAAAGGCACTCAATACATATGACTTCATATTAACCAAGCCTCTGAATAAATCTCAAACTTGAAAAGCCTCAGAATCCTAAACTGTAAAATGAAAATAATTATAGCTACCCTGCCGTCATCATGATGAATCATGGGGATTATGAGATGAGATGTATATAAAAAGCTTCATAAATTGAAAATCATTGAAACAATGTGAAGTATCACATTCCCACTGCTTCTTCAGAGGGTAGAGGATGACAGCTCATGATCAGCCTGTGTGATGCCGTTGAGGGATGTAGTCAAGTCAGTATTGCCCACTTTTTCTGGTTCTTTTCTCTCTCCGTCTGTCTCTGTCCCTCAGGATGGAATGCTATGTTGAAAGACTCTCCTTTTCTGTCTGACATGATTTCTTTCTGCACTACAGGCTGTTCTCCAAAGTGAATAATGACAATGCCATGTCTTCAATGAGGCAGAACACCAACACTAAATTGTGTCATCGCTTCTCTCATGCTGTAAAGTAGCATGTGGTGGGCCCAGGATCCCAGTCAGGGAATGGCCACCCTGGTGAGTTGGACTGATACGGCCTGTTGAATCCATTGCTTAGATCCCGTGGCAGTCATTTAATATTATTACTTTCCCTCCTCTTCTTGGAATTGTGCTTCCTCCTGTCTCCATATGAAGCATGAGTGAATTGGGAGAAGGCTGGGAAGGCGAAGAGGCTCAAAACAAGAGCAAAAGATGATAATGATAACAACTCACATTTGCAAAGTGTTTTACAGTTAAAATGCCCTTTAAAATATATTGTTACGTATGGTTCTTACTGCATAAACTCATGCAAATTATTTCACTTCTGTACCTCAGTTCCTCATCCATAAAATGGTGGTAATGCCTACTTCATAAGGTTGTGAGGGCTGAACAGTAATGTATGTAAACAGTCCAAAAGTGTGTCTGGAACTCAATCCCTCATTTATTTAATGATATTTATAGAATGTCCACTATGTCTCAGATACTGCACTAGGAACTGGGGACAGATCAGTAAATAGGACACTTAAGCCTCTGACCTCATGATGCTTACACCCTAGTAGCATATAGTAAATGTGCACAAACGCACACACAAATACAGCTGATGTGATTATTAACAGAGACATGTGAATTGAGAGGAACAAATAATTTAAAGAGAGGGTATGAAGATAGAATTTATTTGGGCTAGGAGATCAAATAGTATTGAGGGGAGGGGAGGGGAAGGACAAAAGGGATTATTCTCTAGGTTCCGGATGGGTCAAGAGAAAGGTGGTTCCATACACAGAGATAAGGGCTGTGGAAGGAGAGACAGTGTGGGTATGTGGTAGGCAGTCTCTGTAATGGCTCTCAGATCTCCTTGCCTCCTGGTATTCATCCCCTCCCCTGAGTGAGGGAGTAAGGGCCAGATCTTTCAACGGCAAAAGTGTTGGGATGTCACTTCCGAGATTAGGTTACAGAAAACGTTGTGACTCCTGTCTTGCTTCTCCTTTTTTACTTGTTCTCTGTCTCTCACGCTTTCTCTCTCTTTCTCTCACGCTCTCTCTCTCTTTCTCTCAACGCCCTCACTTTGAGCAAAGCCAGCTACACGTTGTGAGTAGCCCACTGCAGAGGCCCACATGGCAAGAAACTGATGTCTCTAGACAACAACCAGTGAGGACCTAAGGCTCTCAATTCACACGAGTGAGATTCGAAGTAGATCTTCTGCGGCCTACCAAGGTAATGAGCTTGCAAGTGGATCCTGGCCGACACCTTGATTTCAACCTTGTGAGAGACTCTGAGTCACCTAGTTAAACTTTGCCTATATTCCTGACCCACGGAAACTGTGAGATAAGAAATGTTTGTTGTTTTAAGCCACTACATCTTGGGATAATATGTTTGAAAATATTATGCAATAAATAACTAATACAGAGTGTGAAGATAATGAGTTCACTTTGAGATTTTAGTTTGAGGCACATAACGACCACCTAAGTGTTAGGCAGTAGGCAGTGCGATATGTGGGTCTGCAGTTCATTTTCCCAAGAAGGGCAGTGAGAGCAGAAGCTAGACTTCAGTGGATCAAGGAATCATGAGAGGTGGAAAAGTTGAAGATAGGGAGACTCCTCTTTCAAATAGTGTGACTTTCAAGGAAGAGGAGAAATACTGTGCCAGGTTCTTCTCAAGAGATGGAAATAAGGAGTTCAAGGAAAGCTTTTTGTTTGTTTTTTAATTACATATTTAAGTAGAAACAATTTATTCGATTGGCGAGAGATGAGAATATTTATGTTGAGGGAGAATTGCACCAATTTAGAAAGAAAGTTAGAAATGTAAAGGAAAATGACAGGATAATAAATGAAACAAGGTTCTAGATAGAACAGGAGAAGAGGGAGTGAAAAGAACTAGTGAAGGGATTACACAGAGCCCAGAGAGAAGTGCATTTGTTTTCTTCTGTTACATAAATCACTGCAGATATAGCAGCTTGAAACAACATACATTTATTATCTCACAGTTTTGGGGTCAGGAGTCCAGGCATCAGTTATCCAGGTCCTCCCATCAGGGTCTCATAGCCTGCAATAAAGTGTCAGTTCCTTTCTGTACCTTAGAGGCCTCTTTCAAATTCATGAGGTTGTTGGCAGAATACAGTTGCTAGGGTTGTAGGACTGAGGTCTCTGTTTTCTTACTGGCTGTCAGCCAGGGGGTGTTTTCAGCTCCTTGAGGCCACCTTCAGTTCCTTGCCGTGTGGCCCTGTCACAGACTCTCACACAACACGGCATCTTACTTATTCAAGGTCAGCAGAAGAATCTCTCCATCGCTCTTTAGTCTGCTAAGGCGGAGTCTTATATAATGTGTGTAATCAGGGGAATGACTTTCCCATCATCTTTGCCATATTCTATTGGGTAAAAGCAAATCATAGGTTCCACCTACATTCAACAGTTCCACCTACAGGAGCATAACTCATTGGGTATCACTTTGGGGTGTGTCCACTTTAGGAAGTGAGAATAGTTAGGGATACAATAACTCATTTGGCATGGACATTTGCTGGAAAGTTTTTTTTCAAAAGGATGTTCAGATGAGCAACTCATGATAGCTAACGTATGCAGCCCACTCTCCTGGACATGCAGTTATTACGGTGCTGAAAAGGCATCCTCCTTTTGCCCTAATGACCCCTAGTGGCATTACTTCAGTTATGCAGGGCCATGCCTTCGTAATATCCAGGTGAAGGGACAGGCTTGACAATGAGTTTGAGAAGACACCTATGTTCCAGCTAGTAATTGTATTCAGAGAGACAAATTTGTAACACAACAATTCTGAAAATAAGGAAAAGTGCTGCCTGGAGTGCAGTGGCTCTAGAGAGACCTCATATAGTGTGAAATAAAGACTAGAAATCAGAAGTCAAACTGAGACTATGCAACCAGCTATCTGTGTAGACTTGAGACAACTCACTACTTGACTCTATTGCTCCTTTCTCATTTGTAAGATGATGCTCTTGAAGTACAGTGCTGGTTTCCAAGTGATACTTCTCAAACTATAAATCACTTTCTACAGAGATGCTTTAGAATTTCAGAAAAAGAAAGGGTGTTCTCCACCAAACAAAGATTTCACTTATTGGTTCATAGATACATCACTTTATTTATCTATTTGACATTTCAGATTTCCTATGTAATTCTATAGAAAAGGAGGTTGAACTCCATTTAATTTCTCAAAATAAGTGTGAAAATCACGAAGGTAGTTAAGCTCTAGGGTCTAACTCTGATCCTCTTTGGCTCTATGAGAGACTGTGCATAGAGACTTTTTTGTCTTTTTCTTTTATTGTGGTAAGAACACATGACATGTTATCTACCCTCTTATAGATGTTTAACTGTACAATATAGTATTGTTATCTATAGTCACAGTGCTGTATAGCATCTCTAGAAATTATTCATCTTGCATAACTGAAATTTTAAACCCATTGATGAGTACCTCCCTATTCCTCCTTGCCCTCAGCCCCTGGCAACCACCATTTTATTCTTTGCTTCTATGAGTTTGACTATTTAGATACCTCATATAAGTGGAATCATGCAGTAATTGTTCTCCTGTGACTGGCTTATTTCACTTAGCATAATGCCCTCAAAGTTCATCTATGTAGCTGCGTATCTCAGTATCTTCTTCTTTCGTAAGGCTGAATAATATTCTATTGTATGTGTATACCAAAAATTTTAATCCATTTAGGACATTTAGGTTGTGTCCATATCTCGGTTATTGTGAATAATGCTGCAATGAACATGAGTGCTAATATCTCTTTGAGATCCTGATTTCAATTCTTTTGGATCTCCTCTACCCAGAGGCAGTATTGCTGGATCATATGGTTGCTCTATTTTTAATTTTTTTAAAGAACCTCTGTACTGTTTCCCATAGTGGCTGCACTATTTTGCATTCCAGCTAACATTGTGCAAGTGTTCCAGTTTCTCTGTATACTCACCAACACTTAACTTTTGTGTGTGTGGTACTGCCATAAACAGAGGCATATAGACCAAATGGAATAGAATAAAAGCCTGGAAGTAAATCCACACATATATGGTCAGCTGATCCTCCACAAGGGTGCCAAGAATATAGAGTAAGGAAAGGACAGTCTCTTCAACAAATGGTGTTAGGAAAACTGTACATCCACATGTGAAAAATGAAATTGGAAATTTACACCATATCAAAAAATTGAGCTCAAAATGGTTTAAAGACTTAAATATACCCTCAAATTATAAAACTCCTAGAAGAAAACACAAGAGAAAAACTTCATGACATTGGTCTTAGCAATGATTTGTATGACATCAAAGTACAATCAACAAAAGCAAAAATGACAAGTGGGACTACCTCAGATGCAAAACCTTCTGCAAAGTAAAGGAAACCATCAATAGAGTAAAAAGAAGGCTGTGGAATGGGAAAAAAAATTTGCAAACCATATATCTGATAAGGTGTTAATTTCCAAAATATATAAGGAACTCCTACAGTTTAATAGTTTTTAAAAAACCTACCCAGTTAAAAAAATAGCCTAAGGACTTGAATAGATGTTTCATCAAAGAAGACACACACATGGATAAAAGACTTATGAAAAGATGCTAGACATCAATAATCATTAGGGAAATGAAAGCTAAAACCACAATGAAGATATCATCATCATCTCACACCTGTTTCGATGGCTATTATGAAAAAAAAAAGACAACAACTCTTGGTGACATGTGGAGAAATTGGAACCCCTAAAGAGACTTAAGACTAGTGCTCTGGAGTCAGAATGTTCTTGGGTTGAATTCTCTCTCCACTACTGTGGGACCATGAACAAGCTATGTAATTTCCCTGAGACTCTATTTCCTCCTGAAGGTAATAATTGAATCCCCTACACAGGGTGAATGGGTGAATGTGAAGATTTATTCACAGAGTTAAGGTTAACTTGTCTGAGACTTACTCCCCCACAGCCTGGCTCCCTGAAAAATTCAGTGGAAACCATTTCCATACAGTCAAATGCTTAAGGTAGTTAATGCTGACAGAATGTTGAGGGAGTGAATCAAGTTCCAGTTTTTAAATCATAAAAGCTACAACCCCAGTGCCTTAATCCCAGTCCCTCATCACACCCTAGAGAAAGGGAAAAGCATATCTTTTCAGTAGATAGCACTGGTCAACTGGATATACATATTGAGAAAAAAAAATAAAGAATCTTAACCCCTATCTCAGATCATGTTCCCAAGTCAGTTCCAAATGGATTGCAGGTCTGAATGGGAAATACAAAACAATAAAGCTTTAAAACAATAGAATATCTTTATAATTTAGAGTAGGCAAAGATTTCTTAAACATGTTACAAAATGCACTAGCCATAAAAGAAAAAAAATAATTTAGGCTAAATTACTATTAGAACTTCTACTCATTAAGATACTATTAGTATAATGAAAGGCAGCCCACAGAATGAGAGAAAATATTTTAATAAGAAATACAAGAAACAACTAAAAAAAATGGACAAAACATTTGAACAGGCACCTTATCAAAAAATGATGCAATGCCAATAAATACACAAAAATGTTTTCAATCTCATTAGTCATCAGGGAAAAGCAAATTAAAACTACAATTCTATAGATACCTATCCTGGCACCATGCATTCCTTGCAAAGAGTAGGATGTGTAGTGTGGGTGATACCCATCCAAAACACATTTCAAAGTGTCCTTGGACACAGACAAAGTGAACTCCAAGCCTGATGCCTTCCTTGACTCTGCTTCTACCCAATTTCCACATTCATTTCACACACTTACTGTATACCTACACTGTACAGGGCACTGGGTACACAATGGCCAATAAAACAGACATGGTTCTTGCCTTTGTGAAGTCTAGTGAGAAACCTAGATGAACAACAAATAAATACACACCTGAATATACAAATGGTATATGCTATGATATAAAATAATAGTTACTGTGAGGATAATAAATGAAGATTTTAAGCAAAGGCCATAGAGGAAGCTGAGAGGTGAAGGTAACAGTAGAAAGGCCTGTCAGGTAGAAGTGATAGCATAACTACTGAAGGGCAGTAAACATGGGATTAGAATAGCAGAAGTAGGAGCAAGAAGGATATCAAAGGTGAGTTAATAAGGGTAAGAGGAGCTGAAGCTATACATGGGGGCAAGGGTCATACAGGCCTTTGTAGACTACTTGTGGCTTTGAACCTTACATTACGTGCAATGGACGCTAATACAGGTTTTTAGGCATGAAAATAATACAGTCCAATATAGATTTAAAAAAAAAAAAGATGCTTCTGGCTTCTGTGTGGAAGATGAATGAAGGGAGCAAAAGTGGAAAACTGGACACCAGTTAGAAAGATACGTCCATTGTTCAAGTGGAAAATGAGAGGAGCTGGATCAGGAAAGTGGCCCCAGAGATGGAGAACAGTGGGTGAGTCAAATGATACTTTGGAGATAGAGCCACCAATTCTATGGATTGGGGACATCTGAGAAGAGGGATTCATGTTTCTAGTTCACAAAAGAGGACCATTTCAATGAACATGATTTTTCTAGTCATGCATAGGATCTGAGATTGTTCGGGGACAGAGCAAAAACAAGCCTCATCTCTTCCATTTCTGAATTCTCTTCTTCTCTACTTGGGCAAAGGTGGGGGTCAAGGTCCAGCTCTGTGACTGTTGGACATAGTTGTTTTCCCTCTCTTGTAAAATCCTCTGAAATCATTCCAGACAGAATTCCTAAAACATTCCAGTGTTAAATGTGTGTGCTTATATCTAACCTGAATCTTTTCTGTTGTAGGGGTTAAATTCAAGTTTCCTGTTGGAAAATGGCTTTCTTCTCAGCAGGAGACAGTGTGATATTTCTGTAGAAACCTCAGAACCTCATTTTTCACCTTCTCCCAAGGCCTCTGTGCTGAGAATCCACTTTTTCTCCCATACGTGGAAGTGTAGGAAAAAAGGGCCATCTTCCTTAGACTGCTTCTGAGGAGGCTATTAAAAAGACAGCTTTACAGGACGTTTATAGCGTTCCTGATCCTAGAGGGCAGGCCTGCAGGGCCTGGCAGGGGAGAGTGTTTGTGTGTGTTCTGGATGAAGCTGCTGTCTTCAAATCCAGATGGCCCATGATGTCACTGGAAAAAAACCCTGAAACGTGCTATAAGAAAGAACTTTTTTATAGCTCCCTGTGTAATGTTCCTATACACTGGGCTTGAGATGGGGAAAAAAGGAACTGAAAGACTTTCCTACTCCTAATGGCCCTGCCCAACTGTCACTTTGGGCTGCAGGGAAAGGAAGGGCTGAAGGAAAATAAGGGTTTAGGTGGGAGGAGGGGAAAACAGCAAAAGATAAAGGAAGTTGAGTTAACCCTCTCTCCTTTATATAGCCTCTATATCTTGGCACCATGAACTTACCACACTGGGGCACGGATCTTGTTTATATATTGACTCCCCTACTAGACTTTGTGAACAGTGTTCCTGCCTTACTTATTTCTGTAACCTCAGAATCTGAAGCAATGTTTATTACATAATAGATATTCAATAAATGTCAAAAGAATGGCATTCTGCATTGGAGCCACATTATTAAAGACCATAACAGAAACAATCAGGAGAAAGAAAAGAAAGAAACCAAAATTTGTTTGTTTTATATGTCTCACGTGTCCTAATAGACACCTTTGGATACATTTTCCTTATTGCTATTGGTTGAGATAAAAGTCAATAATCCCGCTTTAAAGAAGAGAAAGCAGAAGCTTAGAGAAGGTAAATAATGTGTCCAAGGTCAGGCAGCAAGTACAGCCAGCATTCAAGCCCAGGTTTGATTGACTCCAAAGTAGTTCCTGCTTGTATGGCCTGCCTTTCCCAGGAAACTACCACTCTACATTCTTCTCTACCTCAAACAAAGCAGACAGAAAAGTAGGCCATGAGTGGGAAGAAGTGGGCTGGGAAAATGAGTCCTAATTCAGTATGCATTACAAACAAACAGATTCTGCTGAAACATAGTGTGTGGATGCTTCTAGGAACACACAGTTGGATTTCTTGTAATTTTCTAGCTGTTTCCCACCGAACTGGAAGTAAGTTCCAAAGAGCCTAAGTTACTCAAGTCAGCTTGAGTATAATGGCTTATATAATGAGAAAATATGGCTTACAAGGAAAACCATTCCCTACTTAGATTAAGGATGACTCAAATAAACTTTGATATTTTAGCTTAAAAAATATGGATGGTGGAGAAAAGGACAGGAAAGAAATGATCAAGAATGACTCTGCAAAATATTTTGTAATCAGATGAGAAAAACTCTCCTAGATTTTTATTCCCTCACCATTGAACCTTACATAAGCAAATGTTTGGAGGTAGGAGTTGGGGTAAGTTTTAGTTGGGCTAAGTTTTATATCTTGCTAATATAAGCACATAAAATTTTAGAACTGAAAACTCTTTTGAGTCTTAAGTTTAGATTCTAAACTTAAATATCTAAGCCAACTGCTTCACTTCATCTCCAAGAAGACCTGGCCCAGAAGATAGATGATAGAGAAACTTGCCAGACTCTATAGATGGTTAATGTCAGAAGTAGCATAGAACCCAGGGGTTGGGTCTCCCAATTAAGAGATCTTGCCACTACATTAAGAAAACATATAAGACAAGTTCAGGAGATCAAGATGGCAGAGTAGAAGGACACTGAGCTCACCTCCTCCCATGAACAGATCAAAAATATGTCTACCTGTGGAGCAATTCTCACTGAAAATAAAGACTGGCAGAAAGACTCCTACAACCAAGTCTGTAAAGAAAAATCCATATAGAGTCTGGTAGGAAGGGAGGACAAACTATCAGGTCAGGACCCATGCCTGTAAGAGGGGACACAGAAGAGGAGAGGGGTATCACAAGTTTCAAGATCCTCCCTGGGGTGTGAGTGGTTCTAACCACATATTGGGCACCCAAGCCCTAATACCAGGATGACAAGTCCCCTTGGCTGGTTTGAAAACCAGTGGGGCTTAGAGGAAGGCTGTAAGAAACTTACTTAAACTCTACTAGTGATGAGCACACACATGCTTGCTTACTCCCAGCAATAAAACCACAGGAAACAGACTGAAACTGCCTGGGGCTCTGGCCAGTTTCCTGGAACTTCCCAGCATTCTCCCTGGCCCCTGCCAAATACCCACCACAGTCCCAACTCCAGAACAGATCCCCACTAAGGTGAAGGTTGCTATTGCTGAGGAAAATGCACACTTGGGGAAACGGAGCAAGCTTGGACAATGCACTGCATCTGAATGGGGTGAGGGTGGTCATCACTGGTACTCATGGAGTCAGTGGATTGGGACCTATCTTGCCCTGAATGGCATGGTGGAATTGTCCCAGCAAGCGCCCCAGCCCACACTGGGTGCCTGCTCCAGCCCTCTTCCAGCACTGTTCCCCTCTGAAGCAAAGGTGTCTTTACTGGGAGGGGAGAGAGAACACACTTAGAGAGAATGGAACCACCTCAGACCCAACCCTCACAGCTTCTACTCTAGCACATTGGGACCCAACCCTGCCCCTGATAGGGCAGTGACAACCACCAAGCATAGGAGAAGCCTTCACTCATACCTGGTTCTGGCTCTAGCCCCTCCACCTCCAGCCCCACCTCCCACCAAGGTGATAGCTGTCAGCACACACTGGGAGATGTGACCCATGTTCACTTCAGATCCAGCTCTCCCACCAGAGCCACTGGACACACACAGACTGCATAGTGATGCTCCCACACAAGGACATGACTTCAAGACCAGGATAGGTAACTGTTTAACCTAATTTCATAGAGACTGAGAAAGTTAAATAACATGAAAAGACAGAGGAATTTGTTTCAAACAAAAGAACAAGAAAAACACATGGAAGAGAACCACTAATGAAACAGAGACAAACAATTTATCAGATAAAGAGTGTAAAACATTAGTAATAAGAATACTAACTGAGGGAATTCCCTAGTGGTCCAGTGGGTAAGACTCTGTGCTCCCAATGTAGGGGGCTGGGGTTTGATCCCTGGTTGGGGAACTAGGTCCCACATGCATGCCGCAACTAAGAGTTCGCATGCCACAACTAAGGAGTTCACATGCAACTAAAAGAGCTCACGTGCCACAACTAAAGATCCTACATGCCACAATGAAGATCCCATGTGCCACAACTAAGACCCAGAGAAACCAAAATAAATGAATTTATTTACTTAATGAAGTTTTAAAAAAAAAATGCTATCTGAACTTGAAAAAGAATAGATAAATGCAGTGAGAATTTTAATTAGGAACTAGAAAATAAAAAAAGAACCAATCAGAGCTGAAGAACACAATAACTGAAATGAAAAACACTAGAAGGAATGAAAAGCAGACTAGGTGATACGGAAGAACGCATAAGTGATTTGGAGATAGAATAATGGAAATCACCTAATCAGAACAGCAAAAAGAAAAACAAATTTTTAAAATGCAGACAATTTAAAGGATCTCTGAAACAATGTCAGCTGCACTAACATTCCCATTATAGTGGTCCCAGAAGGAGGAGAGAAAAAGGTCAAAAATATATCTGATGAAATTATGGCTGAAAACTTCCTGAACCTGAAGAAGGAAACAGATATCCAGGAACAGGAACCACAGAGAGTTCCAAACAAGATAAACCCAAAGAGACCCACACCAAAGATATCATAAGTAAAATGGCAAAAGTTAAAGAATTTAAAGGTGGTAGAGAAAAACAGTCACATACAAGAGAGGCCCCACAAGGCTATCAGCTGATTTTTCAGCAGAAGCTTTGAAGTTCAGAAAGGGAATGGAATGATATATCTAAAGTGCTGAAAGGAAAAAATCTACAACCTACGGATGCTCTACCCAGCAAGGTTATCATTCAGTATTGAAGAGATAAAGAGCTTTTCATACAAGCAAAAACTAAAAGAGTTCATCACTACTAAACTGACCCTAAAAGAAGTGTTAAAGGGTCTTTTTAAGTGGAAAAGAAAAGGCTACAACAAGGAGTAAGAATTTATAGGAACAGAAAAATCCCACTGGTAAAGGCAAATATATAGTAAAGGCAGTGGATCAACCACTTAAATAAACTATTACAAAGATTAAAAGACAAATTGTAAAATCAACTATAACTACAATAAACTGTTAAGGTATAGGCATGAAGATGTAAAATGTGACATCAAAAACAAAATGATGGGAGGCTAAAAATGCCGATCTTTTAGAAAGTGTTTGAACTTAAATAACTATTAGTTTAAAGCAAGTATGGTTATGGTTGATATATATGAACTCCATAGCAACCACAAATCAAAAACCTACAATAGACACACAAAAACTAAAAATGAAGGAACCCAAATGTAACACAAAAGAAAATCATCAAACCACAAGGAAGAGACTAAAATAAGAGAAAAAGAACAAAGAAAAACTACAAAAACAACCAGAAAACAAATAACAAAATGGCAATAAGTACATACCTATCAATAATCACTTTAAATGTCAATGGACTAAATGCTCCAATCAAAAGACACATGGTGAGACTTCCCTGGTGGCACAGTGGTTAAGAATCTGCCTGCCAATGCAGGGGACATGGGTTTGAGCGCTGGTCTGGGAAGATCCCACATGCCATGGAGCAACTAAGCCTGTTTGCCACAGTTACTGAGCCTGCGCTCTAGAGCCTGTGAGCCACAACTACTGAGCCCATGAGCCACAACTACTGAAGCCCATGGGCCCTAGAGCCCGTGCACCACAACTACTGAGCCCAAGTGCCACAACTACTGAAGCCCATGCACTCTAGGGCCCGTGTGCCACAACTACTGAGCCTACGTGCTGCAACTACTGAAGCCCACATACCTAGAGCTCATGCTCCGCAACAAGAGAAGCCACGGCACTGAGAAGCCCATGCACCACAAGGAAGAGTAGCCCCCACTCGCCACAACTAGAGAAAGCCCATGCACAGCAACAAAGGCCCAACACAGCCAAAAATAAATAAATAAATAAATTTATTTATTTATTTTTAAAAAAAGACATAGGGTGGCTGGTTGGATTAAAAAACAAAGAAACAAAAAACCCAAGATCCGTCTACATGCCACCTACAAGAGACTCACTTCAAAGCTAATGACACACACAGACTGAAAGTGAGAAAATGGAAAAAGATATTCCCTGTAAATAAAAATGTACAGAAAGCTGGGGTAGCAATACTCAAAGGAGACTTTAAAAGAAAATTCTATTGTAAATGACAATAAAGGGCATTATATTGTATAATAATGAGAGAGTCAATGCAAGAAGAGGATAGATTATTCATAAACATATATGCACCTAATATAGGAGCACCTAAATATATAAAGCAAATATTAACAGACATAAGGGAAGAAATTGACAGTAATACAATAATAGTAGTAGTCTCTAACACTACACTTACATCAAAGGATAGATCAGACAGAAAATCAATAAGGAAACAGTGGCCTTTAATGACACATTAGAGCAGATGGACTTAGTAAAAATCTACAGGACATTCCATCCAAAAATAGAAGAATACATATTCTTTTTAAGTGCACATGAAATGTTCTCTGGGCTACATCACATTCTAGGGTACAAAATCAGTTTCAGTAATATAAGACATCAGAAATTATATCAAAAAAATTATATCAAGCCTCTTTTCTGACTACAATGGTATGAAAGTAGAAATCAATTACAGAAAGAAAAATGGAAAAAAATAAACACATAGAGACTAAACAGCATGCTACTAAAAAATACAGTGTGTCGAAGAAATCAAAGAGGAAATTTAAAATTACCTTGAGACTAATGAATATAAAAACACAACTTTCAAAATCTATGGGATGTAGCAAAAGCAGTTTTAAGAGGGAAGTTAATAGTGATACAAGCCTATCTCAAGAAACAAACAAATATCTCAAATAAACAGCCTAACATACCACCCAAAGGAATTAGAAAAAGAAGAACAAAGCCCAAAGTCAGCAAAAGAAAATAATAAATATCAAAGCAGAAATAAATAAAACAGAGACCTAAAGAAAAATGATACATGAAACCAAGATTGAAAGATAAACAAAATGATAACCTTTATCCTGACTCATTAAGAAAAGAAGAAAAAATACCCAAATAAAATTGAAAATGAAAGAGAAAAATTTACAACCAATATCACAGAAATATGAACAACCATAAGAGAATACTGTGAACAGTTATATGCTAACAAATTGGCCAACCTAGAAGAAGTGGATAAATCCCTAGAAACATACATTCATCCAAGACTGAATCAAGAAGAAATAGATAATCCAAAGAGACCAATTACTAGTATTGACACTGAATCAGTAAATCAAAAACTCCCAACAAATGAAAGTCCATGATTAGATTGGCTTCACAGGGGAACTCTACCAAACATTTGGAGAAGAGTTACTACCTATCCTTCTCAAATTATTCCAAAACATTGGAGAGGAGGGAACACTCCCAAATTCATTCTAAGAAGCCACAATTAGCCTAATACCGAAACCAAAGACACTACAAAAAAAAGAAACTTACAGGCGAATATCTCTGATGACCACAGATGCAAAAATACTCAATAAAATATTAGCAAACTGAATTCAACAATACATAAAAAGGCTCATACACAATGATGAAGTGAGATTTATTCCAAAGAGGCAAAAATGGTTCAATATCCACAAATCAATCAATGTGATATACCACAGTAACAAAACCGAAGGATAAAAATCACATGATCATCTCATTAGTTGCAGGAAAAGCACCTGAAAAAAATTCAGCAACCATTCATGATAAAAACTCTCATCAAAGTTGGTATAGAGGAAACATATCTCGACATAACAAAGGCCATATATGACAAGCCCACAGCTAACTCAGTGGTGAAAAGGTGAAAGCTATTCTTCGTAGATCAGGAAAAAGACATGGATTCCCACTGTCACCATTTTTATTTAACACAGTATTGGAAGTTTTAGCCATGGCAATCAGAAAAGAAAAAGAAATAAAAGGCATCCAAATTGGAAGGGAAGAAGTAAAACTGTCACTATTTGCAGATGACATGAAACTATATTTGGAAAACCCTAATAATTCCACCAGAAAACTATTAGAACTAATAAATGAATTCAGTAAAGTTGCAGGATTAATATATAGAAATTTGCTGCTTCTCTATACACTAATGATGAAATATTACAAAGTGAAAGCAAATATGTATACATATATATGTATATATATGGATCCTATTCACAATCGAATCAAAAAAAATAAAATACCCAGGAATAAACTTAATCAAGGCAGTGAAAGACCCAGACTCTGAAAACTAGGAGAAATGGATGAACAAAGCTGAAAACGTTATAAATATATAGTGTTCAAGGATTAGAAGAATTAATATTATTAAAATGTCCATATTCCCCAAAGCAATCTACAGATTTAATGCAATCCCTATCAAAATACCCATGACTCTTCTCATAGAACTAGAACAAATAATCCTAAAATTTGTATGGAACCACAAAAGACCCTGAATAGCCAAAGCAATCTTGAGAAAAAACAACCAAACTGGAGGTAATCCTGCTCCCTGACTTCAGACTACACTGCAAAGCTACCATAATCAAAACAGTATGGTACTGGCACAAAAATGAACACATAGATCAATGGATCAGAATAGAGTACCCAGAAATATTCACACACATATATATGGTCAATTAATCTACAACAAAGGAAGCAAGAATATAAAATGAGAATAAGATAGGCTCTTCAATAAGTGGTGTTAGGAAAACTGGACAGCTACATGTAAGAGAATAAAATTAGAACATTTTCTCACACCATGTACAAGAACGAACTCAAAATAGATTAAAGACCTAAGCATAAGACCAGAAACCATAAAACTCCTAAAGGAAAACATAGGCAGTACACTCTTTGACATAGATCTCAGCAATATTTTTGGGGGATCTGTCTCCTCATGCCACAGAAACAAAAGAAAAATAAATAAATGGGACCTAATTAACCTTAAAAGCTTATTCACAGCAAAGGAAACCATCTACAAAATGAAAAGGCAATCTACCAAGTGGAAGAAGATATTTGCAGATGATATGACTGATAAGGGGATAATATCCAAAATATATAAAGAACTTATACAACTCAATACCAAAAATGCAAACAAGCCGGGACTTCCCTGGTGGTCCAGTGGTTAAGAATCTGCCTTCCAATGCAGGAAATACGGGTTTGATCCCTGGTCAGGGAACCATGCCACGGAGCAACTATGCCTGCATGCTCTAGAGCCCACCTGCCATAACTAGAGAGCCCTCATGCTGCATCTATTGGGCCCACGCGCTCTGGAGCCCATGCACCACAACTAGAGCACCCGCACCGCAACTACTGAACCCACACACTCTGGAGCCTCTGTGCCACAACTAGAGAAGCTCACAGACTGCAACAAAGACCCAGCACAGCCAAAAAAAAAAGCAAACAACCCAATTAAAAAATGGGCAGGGCTTCCCTGGTGGTGCAGTGGTTGAGAGTCCACCTGCCGATGCAGGGGACACGGGTTTGTGCCCCGGTCCGGGAAGATCCCACATGCCGCGGAGCGGCTGGGCCCATGAGCCATGGCCACTGAGCCTGCGTGTCCAGAGCCTGTGCTCCGCAACGGGTGAGGCCACAACAGTGAGAGGCCCGCGTACCGCAAAAAAAAAAAAAAAAATGGGCATAGGATGTGAATAGGCATTTTCCAAAGAAGACATACAGATTGCCAACAGGCACATAAAAAGATGCTGAACACCACTAATAATCAAGGATATGTAAATCAAAACCACAATGAAATACCCCATACCTGTCAAATGGCTATTATCAAAAAGGCAAGAAATAACGAACGTTGGCAAGGATGTGGAGAAAAAGGAACCCTAGTACACTGTTGGTGAGAATGTATATTGGTACAGTCACCAATATGGAAAACATTACGAAGGCTCCTCTAAAAATTAAAAATAGAATTACTATATGATCCAGCAATTCCACTCCTGGGTATCTATCTGAAGAAAACAAAAACACTAATTTGAAAAGATACATGTACCCCAGTGTTCACAGCAGCATTATTTACAATACCCAAGGTATGGAAGCAACCTAAGTGTCCATCAACAGATGAACAGATAAAGAAAATGTGGTATTAGCCATAAAAAAGAATAAAATTTTGCCAGGTGCAACAACATGATGTGACCTGGAGGGTATTATGCTTAGTGAAATAAGAGAAAGACAAATACTGTACATTTCACTTATATGTGGAATCTGAAAAATAAAACAAATGGATATAACAAAACAGAAACAGACTCACAGATACAGACAACAAACTAGTTGTTACTGTGGGAAGAAGTGTGAGGGGAGGGACAAGAGGACTAAGAGTTACAAACTACTAAGCATAAAATAAATAAGATATAAACATATAGTGTATAATATGTGTAATATAGCCAATATTTTAAAATAACTTCATGTGGAGTATAATCTATAAAAATATCAAATCACTATACTGTCCATCTGAAACCAATATAGTATTGTAAGTCAACTATACTTCAACAAAAATTTTTTAAATTACCAAATCAAATTCAGCAATCTATTAAAAAGATAACATATCATGCCATGTGGGATTTATTTCAGAATGCAAGGTTAGCCTATCATTCAAAAGCCCGTCTATGTAGTCATCATATTAGTAAACTAAAAATAAAAAAGCATATGATATCTCAATGTATCTCATATCTCAGTAGATTATAAAAAGCTCTTTGACAAAATTCAGTGTACATTCATGACAAAAACGCTCAAAAAACTGAGAATATAAGGGGATTTCAGAAACCATGTCTTATAATTCATGGGGAAAGTTATATGCTTTCTTCTAAAGATCAGGGATAAGGTAAAAGACCCACCTTTACTATTTCATTAATTTTATGCAGGAATTCCTAGCCAGGGCAATAAGACAAGAAAGAAAAATAAAAGACATAGGCTTTGGAGAGGAAAAATTTAAACTGTCATTTTTTTTTTCACAGAAATTATTGACTCTACAAAACAACTATGAGAATTAAGTGAATTTAGCAAGCTTGCAGAATGAATGGTTAATACACAAAACATCAACTATATTCTTATATAGCTAGAAGGAAACAATTCGTAAGAGAAACTTTAATATTACCATGGGAGTTTCCCAGGTGGCACAGTGGTTGAGAATCCGCCTGCCAATGCAGGGGACACGGGTTCGAGCCTTCATCCAGGAAAATCCCACATGCCACAGAGCAACTAAGCCCGTGCACCACAACTACTGAGCCTGTGCTCTAGAGTCCGTGAGCCACAACTACTGAGCCTGCTTGCTGCAACTACTGAAGCCTGCATGCCTAGAGCCCGTGCTCCACAACAAGAGAAGCCACTGCGATGAGAAGCTTATGCACCGCAATGAAGAGAAGCCCCCACTCACCGCAACTAGAGAAAGCCTGTGTGCAGCAATGAAGGCCCAACACAGACAAAAATAAATAAATATTACCATGATAGCCTCCAAAAACATGAAATAGGAATAACATAACAAAAGATATGGAAATCCTATACACAGAAAACTTCAAAACATTGCTGAGAGTAAATACTACCTAAAGTGCCAGTTTATAAAGTAAAAGACTCATTACTTTTAAGATAAAATTCTCCTCAAATTAAAGCTGATTCTAAATTTGTAGAGAGAACAAACCTTGGGAACTACCTGATTTCAGCTTTCTATATAGCTCACTAATCAACACAGTGGGGCACTGGGCAAAGGATAGACATACAGATCAATAGAGTAGAATGGAGTTCAGTTACACACACGCACACACACACACGGATAACTGATTTTTTTTTAAGTATAATGTTTTATTATATAGTAGTTCATAATAGTATAATGATTTTACATTCGGTTAGCACTTTATAGTTTACAAACTACTTCCAAAGATGTCATTTCATTAGAACCTTGAAACCCTGTGAAGAGGGTAAAATCCCCATTTTATAAACGAGTAAACTTGGAAATAAGCCTTGAAGCATCTTTTTTAAAGCAAACAGATGGCAAGAGATTGTGCCTAGCAGCACACCTAAGGTCAGTGTTCTGTTTTACACCCTGGGTGGCTGGTTGCTCAGGAATTCGGCCTAGCATTATATCCATCATTTTTTTCATATGTGTGTATATTCTTTAAAAATATATGATTAGGGATAGTGCATTTTTTAACATCTTTATTGGAGTATAATTACTTTACAATGGTGTGTTAGTTTCTGCTTTATAACAAAGTGAATCAGCTATACATATACATATATCCCCAAATCTACTCCCTCTTGCGTCTCACTCCCACTCTCCCTATCCCACCCTCTAGGTGGTCACAAAGCACCAAGCTGATCTCCCTGTGCTATGTGGCTGCTTCCCACTAGCTATCTAGTTTACATTTGGTAGTGTACATATCAGACAACTGATTTGTAACAGGGAACCAAGCTAATTCAATGGGGGAAATGATACTGTTCAAAAATTGTCGCTGGAACAAATGGACATCCATAAAAGAAACTATAATCCTTATCTCACTTCATGCACAAAAATTAACTGTAGATGGGTTACAGATGTAAATTTGAATGCTAAAAATTTTAAAGAAATATAAAAGAGTTTTTGTCATTATGGGATAGGCAAAGACTTCTTAGATAGAATACACTACCATAAAAAAAATTATAAATTAGAGTTCATCAAAATAAAAACTTCATTTTAAAACTGATATTGAAATGAAAAGCCATATAGAGAGAAAATATCTGCAATGCATGTAGCTGATAAAAGTCTTTCACCTAGAATAAATGGAAAACTCCTATAAAACATCACTAAAATGACAGAAAACTCAATAAAAATGAGTAAAACTCATGAACCAACACTTATCCAAAAAGACATATAAATGATTAGTAAGCACATGTAAAGATGGTCAACATTATAGGTCACCAGGGAAACACAAATTAAAATCACAGTGAATAAAATTAAAAAGATAGACAATACCAAGCATTAGTGAGAATGTGGAGCAACTAGAACTCTCATACAGTTTTGTTGAGAATGTATAACAGCACAGTCAACTCAGAAAATAGACAATTTCTTTAAAAGGTCAATATACACCTACTGTGTGGTCCAGAAACTCCAACTAGATAGCTTCTTCCAAGAGAAATGAGAAACTAAGTCCATAATAGGTCATATAAAGGATATTCATAACAGCTTTATCATAATAGCCCAAAACTAGAAATAACCCAAATGTCCATCAACTGGTCAATGAATAAACATGTAATATGATGCAGCAATAAGAAATAAACTACTGATACAAGATACAACACGAATCAACCTAGGAAATATTAGGCTGAACACAAGAGGCCAAACACCAAAGAGTTCATAGTGTACAACTGAATTTATATGAAGTTCTAGAACAGGGAAAACTAGGCCGTGATGATGAAGACTAGATCAGTACCTACCATAAGAATGGGGTGTATTGACTGCAAAATGGCATAATAAAACCTCCTGCGATGATGAATGTATTCCACATTTTTACTGAGGTGGTGATTTACATTTCTGTATACGCTGCGTGTACACATTTGCCAAAACTTGTTGAATTGCTCAGAGTCTCTGCATTTTATTGTATACAAAGTCAGTAAAATCTTCTGGAAAGGACGTTTTACCTGATGGAATTCAAATTAATGAAATTTAAAATAAAGAGGGTAGGGAAATTCAGACAGAGAACAGGATGTGGAAAGGGGAAGAAATAGGGACTGTAGTATGAAGTATTTTAGGAACTACCATCAGTTTGTAATAGGTACTGCAGAAGGGACAAGCCAGACATCTGTGAGAGAGGAAATATCATGAAGGTACACACCAAGGAAAATTGCTGATTGCAAATGAGTAAATTCACATTTGAACAAAAACTATAGTTGGCCTTCTGTATCCATGGGTCCTGCAAAGGCAGTTTCAACCAACCTTGGATCAAAAATATTTGTAAAAATAATTTCAGAAAGTTCCAAAAAGCAAAACTTGAATTTGCATAGCATTTACATTGTATTTACATTGTATTAGGTATTGTAAGTAATCTAGAGGTGACTTAAAGTGTACAGGAGGATGTGCTTGAGTTATATGCAAATATATGCCTTTTTATACAGGGACTTGAGCATCTGAGAATTTTGGTATCTGAGAGGGGTCCTGGAACTAATCCCCCATAGATACTGAGGGATGACTCTATATACATTTCACTAAAAAAGTATGCTTATGGAAATACACACACCCATGCACTGCAATATATAAATCACATACACACAGATATCAGTATTGATACTGATGATATATATACACATACAGGGACTGGAGACAATACCAGGCCAGATGATGTATTTATCTATTGTAATTGAAAACATTAAGTAGTTTACTGTGAGTATTTGCCATGAATAGCCCCCCTCACTTGGGCATGGAAGAACCCTTCAGCCAAGAATAGCAGACGGAAATGAAAGCCCTGGGTCTGTCTGGGCTTTTTCTTTTTGTCACCTGGCTTTTTTTTTTTAAACTAATGCACTTTAGTTTTTAGAGTAGTTTTAAGTTCACAACAAAATTGAGAAGAAGGCAGAGAGAATTCCCATTTACCCCCTGTTCCACACACACACTCACCCTCCCCATCAACATCCCCCACTACAGTGGTACATTTGTTCCAACTGATGAACCTATATTGACATATCATTATCACTAAAATCCATAGTTTACATTAGGTTCAGTTTTGGTATTATAAATTCTATGGGTTTTGACAAATGTATAATGACATGTATCTACCACCATAGTATTATATAAAATAGGTTAGTTTCACTGCCTTAAAAATCCCATGTGTTCCATCTGTTCACCCCTAACTCCTGGCAACCACTAACCTTTTTAATGCCTCCATAGATTTGTCTTTTCCAGAATGTCATATACTTGGAATCATACAGTAAGTAGCCTTTTCAGGTTGGCTTCTTTCACTTAGTAATATGAATTTTAAGTTTCGTTCGTGTCTCCATGGCTTGATAACTCATTTCTTTTTAGCACTGAACAATATTCCATTGTCTGGATGAACCACAGTTTATTTATCCATTCACCTACTGAAGGATTGGTTGCTTCCAAATTTTGGCAAATATGAATAAAGCCTCTGTAAACATCTGTGTTCAGGTTTTTGTACGGACCTAAGTTTTCACTTCATTTAGATAAATACCAAGGAACATGACTGCTGGATCATATGGTAAGAGTATCTTTAGTATTTTATTTAAAAAAAAAAAAACCTGCCAAACTGTCTTCCAAAGTGGCTGTACCATCTTGCATTTCCACTGGCAGTGAAGGAGAGTTCCGCTTGCTCCACATCCCCATCATCATTTGGTGTTGTCAGTGTTCTGGATTTTGGCCATTCTAATATGTGTTTAATGGTATCTCATTGTTGTTTCAATTTGCATTTTCCTGATAGCATATGTATGATGTGGAGTATGTTTTCATATGCTTACTTACCATCAGGATAACTTCTTTGGTGAGTTGTCTGTTGAAGTCTTTTGCCCACTTTTTAATTGGGTTATTTGATTTCTTATTATTGTGTTGTAAGAGTTCTTTGTATATTTTGGATAACAGTCCTTTATCAGATATGTCTTTTACAAATATTTTCCTCTGGCTTCTTTGAAGATTTTTGCTTTACCATTGATTTTCTGAAGTTTGAATATGATATGTGCAGGTATAGTGGGTTTTTTTACATGCATCCTGATTGGTGTTCTCTGAACTTCTTGGATCTGTGGTTTGGTATCTGACATTCATTTGGGGGAGATTGTTAGTCTTTATTGCTTCAAATATTGCTTCTATTTCTTTCTCTCTTTCTTCTTCTGATATCTCCATTATGCATATATTACACCTTCTGTAATTGTCCCAAAGTTCTTGGATATTCCATTTTGTTTTATTCAGTCTTTTTTCTCTTTGCTTTTCAGTTTTGTAAGTTTCTACTGTTATATGCTCAGGCTCAGAGGTTCTTTCCTCAACCATGTCCACTCTACTAATAAGCCCATCAAAGGCATTCTTCATTTCTGTTACAGTGTTTTTGATCTTTAGCATTTCTTTTTGATCCTTGCTTAGAAATTTCATCTCTCTGCTTACCTTGTCTGTCTATTCTTGCATATTGCCTATTTTTCCATTAAGCCCTTAGTTTATTAATCATAGCTCTAAAAAATTTCTGGTTTAATAATTTCAATATTCCTGCCATATCTGACTCTGGTTCTGGTGCTTGTTCAGTCTCTCCAAACTATGTTGGTGTGTCTGTCTGTTTTTTGCCTTTTAGTATGCCTTGTAATTTTTGTTGATTGGTGGACTGGGTAAAAGGAGCTGTGGAAACAAACCTTTAGTAATATAGTCATAAGGTGTAGGGGTGGGGAAGCATTCTATAGTCCTATGACTAGGTCTCAGTATTTTGGTGAGCCTGTGCCCCTGGATTGAGAACTTTACCAGTGCTGCTCCACACACATACACCCTCTTAGGTGGGACAGGAAAGCTAGAGGGGGCTGGAGTTGGTTATTTCCCTTCCTCCTTGTAAGTTAGGATCTGATAGAATAGATTCCTCTGAGGGAAGGCCTGGTTAAGAAGAACAGTGTTCTCTGATGTATTTCAAAATGGTTCCTTTTCCTCTCCCCCTGCCAGAGCATGAGATTTTTCAGTATTCACTGTGAGGACCTGGTAGAGCTCCTGAAGGTAGAACTCACAAAGTGTAGGCCCTTCATGACTCATTCTAGAGGTTTTAACTCTCATACTTGCCCACACTGAGCTTCCAGAGATTCCAGACCTGGCACTGGTTCCCACAGAGGCTTCTGATCATGGGTTTCTGCTCTGGTAAGCTGTGAGTCTCTGTATCTGACTGTCTGTCTCTCCAATCTGCGGGATAGCAGTTTGCCCTGTGACCTCACTTCCCTGATGGATCTAGCAGGAGTTGTTGATTTTTCAGTTTGTTCTAGCTTTTTATTCGTTGTTAGGATGGAGCGAAGACCTCTAAGCTCCTTACACCTCACCTGGCTTTTATGTCACTTGATGATCCTCTTCTGCTTGTCTCTCTTTGGAATAGCTATTCCCTTGTATCAAGGTATGTTACACCAATTGGAACGCATTTTCAGTCTCTGTCACGTTCAACTGATAGGCTTTAAGTATAGAATCTCCTTCTTGCAGCCAAACAAATCTGTTAAATCCTAGAGCTCCAGGAAAACATGCATTACCAGTATACCTTTGGGAAGGGTCCTGCAGGTCTGGCTCTTCCTCTCAGTCTCTCTGGACTGAAATACAGTGGTCAGAACAGTTACAGACAGTCCTTAATTTTGGTGGGTGTGACCTTGCACCATGGTGAAGTTATCATCTATGCTAACTTTCTATGAGAATCAAATGTTCTGCTTGGTTGCAGTAAACAATGGGGTTTTGTTCTTTAACTGTTTTAACATATGGAAAACCGAGAAAGAAAAGCCAAGAAGATCAGCTTGTCTTTGGGGAAATTTAGTGCTAAAGTCATATCAAACTCTGGATTAACCTACAGGCCATGCAGACAGCTCATCAAGTCTAACCATGAACTTACCTATGAGAAAGTATTTAAAGGTATAAGTCTAGGGATCTTATATCGACTGTCGTTGCATTTTCCTGCAAAGAATTGATCATTGACTGCAGTCAGACACACTAATTTTTAAGCATAAGGAAGGAAACAGTGATATGTTAAGAGAAAACTAGAAAATGAGTGGATTCAAGAGAAAAGGGGGATAGCCCTGATCCTTTCAATACTGGGTATGTTACTCCGTACAGGGCTCTCAACTTTGGGGGGCCTGGGTTTGTATTTGTAAAATAAGATTGTCTGCTAGATGATTCTTAAATTAGTCCCTGACTAGGTCCCATTTGCAGAGCCAGGAATGCTGGCACATGGAGGTATGCCAAGAGTAGGACAGTAGGGACAGCCCTGGACCGAACCCAGAGCACTGAAAACACTATTATAAAGTCTGTGAGGTCAAAGTATAGCTCTAGAGGGAAGCCATGAATCACAGCAAAAGGAGAAGTACTAGTTCCCAAGTCTAAAGTCTTAGAATGAACTGTGTAAGAAAATGTACATAATGGTTAGGAACTGAGAAGATTGGGGAGAGGGTGGAAAGCAGGTTGCAAAAATGAAGTATCAGCTCAAGATATATACATAATCCATGAAGGAGAACGAAGTGGCAAACGCTTGTTTCTGTTGGAAACATGGTAGCTGGTTCAGGAGAGTAAGGAGGGAATGGACCCTGGCTGGATCTTTTAAAGGAACAGATATATAAAGCTCATGGCTCTAAGGACATGGTGAAGCTTAACAGAAATAATGTCAGAAAAATACAAGAATTTAAAAATTATCTGGGCATCATCTTCACCATCATCATGGTTCATCCTCACCACAGATGCTCACTCATTGATCTTATGCCATGTCCAAGCCACTGTCCTATGATTTTTCTTACCTACTCTCTTGGGCATTTCTCTCATTCATATTATCACCATACCCCACATGTTAATTAGTTTTTAAGTACTGTTTTTCAGATTTTCTTTATGGGGTTAGTTTTAGTAACTGGATTTCTGTTGGTAACTTGTAGATTTTATTAATTTAGGAGTAAAATTTTTTCACTGTGTAAAAAGCACGTGGTAAAGTTGGAGTTAGTGGGGATGGGGGAAGGTTTTTTTTCTTTCTTTCTTTCTTTCTTTCTTTTTTAATTTTGATGACTTGGCTTTAGGCAAAAACGGGCCAGGTTGTTTTGCTGCAAAGATAAATTTGGGCTATGACTGAAATATTAGAGCAGCTACTCTAACAGCTTGCTCGTAGCTACTGGAAGTGTAAACACAGTTACCAAAGGGTTCTTTATTTTCTCTTACTGTACCTGGTGGCCCATTTCAAGCAGGTCCTTTTACAGCTCACACCAAGAATAATTACATTTGCTTTCTCTCTGCCTTTTATGGACATGAGAATAAATGAGACTCACATTCAGGCAAACACACACACACACACACACACCATTTGAGGTCACTGAAAATGTATAATGTTAAGACTAGATTTTCTTGAGCTTGAATTGAAGACCTATGGTAAGAAAACCAGTTGGTAGAAATACTTGAGCATATTAGAAGTACTCTGCAGATTTACATTTAACAATCCCTTTTCCTGCTATCTGATGGCTGTGTAACCACCCCAAACTTGTTGGCTTAAAATAATTACCTCATTTATTTGGCTCTAAAATCTGCAATTTGGGCAGGGCTCCGTAGAGACAGTTAACATTTGCTCCACTTGGTGTCAGCTGCACGGGCCCTTAGGGTGGAGGCTGGAAGCACATCATGGCTCACTCACTCAAAAGTCTGGTGGTTGATTCTGACTGTTGGCTAGGAGCCTCAGTTCCTTTCCACATGGGCTTCTCTATGTGATCTCTTGGTATGAGCTAGTTTGGACTTCCTCACAGCACACTGGCTTGTTTGAAAGTTGAGCATCCCAAGAAAGAGAAAGCCAGACAGGTGCAATATTGCCCATTGTGACTGGGCATCAGAAGTCATGCAATGACATTGCTGCCACATACTGTTGAACAAGTCAGTTACAAAGGTCCACTCTGGTTTAAGGGGAGGGAACACAGACCTTACTTCTCAGTGGAGAAGTGTCAGTGGTCAATGTCTCATTATAGGAAGACCATGTGAAATGCGGGGAATACACACACACACACACACACACACACACACACACACACACACACACACCTCCATAATTAGAAAACACAATCTTCCACAGGATCCATATGGAAAAGTTCCTCTGTGTCCAGACTTAGGAGGATACAACTTCACAGCTACTACATATCAAACATGGAAACAATTACTCCCTTAGATTTTCACTGCCAGTCATTCAGTTCCTTGCCTTTAGGAATTGAATGGATTTTAGGAAAGGATGATGCATTCACTTCCTGGGGATGAGGCATTCACTTTCCTTTTCCGATCCTGGAATAGCTTCTCTGCTCTGGGCTCGGAGGAAGAATTACTGCCTCTGCCCCACCAGGCCCTCCCCAACTCCATGCTCTTTCTCTTCATCAGAAAGGGTGATGCCCAGGCAAAAGGAGAGTGTCATGATACGGCTACCAGCCCAGGTTACACCCCAAGCTAGGTCCCTTCTGATGTTAACACTTCCATAAGTAAAGAAGAGCATTTCAGCTGAAGAAGAGTCTTTCCTGAATTTAATAAAGCAAAAGGAATATTTATTCCAAATGGGGGTTTAAACTGCATTGTCTTTTTAAAAATTATTTCAATTTTTTTCATAGATTTCTGAGCCAGACTGATAAACTAAGATTCTAAAGCTTTTTGTGGTTCATACAAACTTTTAAGGGAGCTCTAATTTTCCAACAACATCCTTAGTTCCAAGAAGTTCAAACTACCATGTTTTCAAATCAGTGATTTAGCTTGGTCACTGGCCTTCTCATTTGAAGTTTCCCATAAAAGCAAACTTGGGAATCAAGATACTATTTTTTTTTCTTCAAACAAATGAGAAACACCTACTGAATCTAGAAGCCTGGATCAAAACCTACTTCTGTGGACCCAGTTCCAAACTGGGTCCAGTTACAGTACCCAATTTCCAAGTAACTGTTCAAGTGTGCTATGGGTTCCAAGCCAACTGGATGTCGGGGTATCTTATTCATTTCAGACAAAATGGGATTCCCTGTATCTGAGAAAATAAGGCTACAAATAATACTCCAATAGTTCTTATAACATATTTAACACATAAAGTTAATTATACATTAAATATGTGTTCTACCTTCCTATGTCCCCCAAGTACTTTAAGATAAACAAGGGCTTAGAAATTAAGAAGTGAGGGTAGGAGAAGAACTTTTTGCTGAGTATACTTAGAGGGGAACAAAACCAAAAGTCTCCACAAAAGACTGATATACAACTATCTAGCACAAGCAGGCATCATCTTACCCAACTCTATTTTCCCTACCAACTGTATCCTAATTGAAAGGGAAAATGGCATTGCACTCACTCTCCCCTTTCATACTCCAGACCTTGTAAGTCTTCATCTTTTAAAATAGGCGATATGTTCTGTATCAAGAGACATCCAAGATTCTGCCTTTTCCCCTAATCAATGCCAATTTCAATTAAGAAATTGAATTAAGATACAAATGAACTAGCAAGAAATCTGCCCCTTCCCCTGAGCAGAGCTGAACTGGATGAACTGGAGAGTGTATCTCATTTATGTTACAACTTCACAGGGTGGGCACCCAATCATATTCTACCTCTGGAGCCCTCTAGGGTGTCCCAAGTGAAAGGGATATGCTGATGTAAAAATCTCATGCAATTTCCCACACTATTGGAACACAACCTAGCATTAAAGAATAAGACATAGGAACTCGATATTCTTGATAGGAACAGTAGCTATTCAGTTTATGCAATTCAGTTGGGTTGAAACACATATGTCGTCAGTTCCCCTCCCTAGTTCTATAATTACTCCATTTATATAAGTCTGCAGACAGATTGAAAAAAAAAACTGTGATTAAATGAGTACACTTTTCTTGCTGTTAAAATATTTTATATTAGGTCCAAGCATCAATTAGAAATGGTATTTTGTTACTAGAAAAACAGACTAATATAAAGTGGCTTAAATAACATACAAGTTAATTTCTCTTTTCTGTAACATGTCTAGAAATGGGAAGTTCAAGCTCATAAGCATGGTTTCACTTGAGGCCTGAGCTCCTGTAACTTTAGCTCATGTCTTCTCTCTCCATGATCAAAGAGGCTTGCTTATGTAACACCCTTATTAGTTTGTAATTTTCTCAAGGGAATGGATAGTTTCTTATTTCCTTTTTTAGCCGCAGCACCTAGCATATATTGGCTCTAAGCAGCATTTGTTGAATGAATAAGTGAATATAAGAAAGAATGAATAAATAAATGAAAAACAAATGGAGAACAAGTCTAGTGAGGGTAGATTTAAATGTACCATTACTGCACAAGGCAGCAGTACATTTACTGCTCAGTACTTCATTAATAGAAGTATGTATTATATACCAAAGAAAATCTTATGGGAAGAAATAATATTTAAACTGGATATTGAGTGATGGGCAGGATTTGAGTAGAAAATAAAGTTGTTCCTTGGTACTAGGAACATAGAATTTGGAGTCAAAAGACTGGCTTGTAGCCCTAACTCAAACATTTACTAGATGTGTAATTTTTGGCAAAGTAAGGAAAACACTCTAAGCCCTATTTCCTCATCTGTAAAATGGAGGTAATAATAATTGGCTACCTTACAGATTCTTGAGAGGTTTTCTTTATTCTTTCAACTCTTCTTTTAAATGTATACCGTCTCATTTTATTCCACATTTCTTATAAATTCTTCTATAAATGTGTACATTCTTAGGAATTTGTGATGGTTAATTTTATGTGCCAACTTGACAGGGCCAAGGGGTGCCCAGATTACATGTGATTTCTCAGTATGTCTATGAGGGTGTTTCTGAATGAGATTAGCACTTGAATCAGTGGACTCAGTGAAGTAGATTGCCCTCCCCAATATGAGCAGGTATCATCCAATCCATGAGGGCCTGAACAGAACAAAATGCATAGAAAGGGAGGATTTGTCTTCTTCCAGCCTGCCTGTTTAGCTGAGACATTGGTCTTTTCCTGCTCTGACTTGGATTTACACCATTGGCTTCCCTAGTCCTCAAGTCTTTAGACTTGGACTAGAATTAGACCACTGGCTTTCCTAGGTTTCCAGCTTGAAGACAACAGGGTGTGAAACTTCTCAGATTCCATAATCAATTTATATACACATATATACATATATGTGATACATTCAATATCTTATTGGTTCTGTATATTATATCATATATATATGAATTGCACTGAATATTGGTTCTGTTTCTCTGAAGAACCCTAATACACTTGTCATAAAAGAATTTAATTTTCTTATCACCAAATACATCAAAACTTCCTTCAGCCCCAAGGTACTCAGTGTCTATTAAATATTTTATTTTTTCATTTGTTCATTCATTTATTTATTTTCAGGCAATATTCCAGTCCCTGAGGTTTCCATACTAAACAGGTAGATAATGTGAAGCTTTTAGGCAGGGACATTATGGGAACCTTGCCTGAGAAGTTAATATTTGAGCTGAGATGTGAAGAAGCCATGACCCAGCCATATATATAGCTGGAATTAGACCTGGGGAATAAATATTTCAGGCAGAGAGAACAGCAAGTGAAATGACTGAGAAACAGAGAAAGAGTGTATTAGTTAAGGTAATGCTAGCTGTTATAATAATTTAACTCCAAAATCTCAGTGGCTTAATGTAGTAAACACTTATTTTCCATTTGATGGCTGAGGTTTTCATTCACAGCAACATCCACCTAACAGATGAAGAAAGAAAGAAAAGACTGTGTCTGGGGGTCCTTTATGGTCCAGGCTTAAAGTGGTAACCTTTTAACTCTGCTCCCATTTCACTGTCAGGACTCAGTCAATGGCCACACCTAAAAGCAAATAGTGATAAGAAACATCATCTTTGGGTCTCATTCTAATTGAGAGCTCAGAGTAGTGGTTTGCTCAGGAACTCACCATTTTCTAACACAGGAAGACACTGTGGCTAGAGGTTAATTGGTGAGGGGGCAGGAGAGGAGAAGAAGGAGGAGGAGAATAAGGAAAAAGAGAGGGAGGGAAGGAGGAAAACAAATAGAATAATTTGACACTGAGATTTAATCAAAAGCAAAATCAGGCAAGGCTTTTTAGGACTTTGAGAAGTTCTAATCTTAATCAAAGAGCAATGGAAATCCACTGAGAACTTTTAAGCATGAAAGTTACATGATCAGTTTTACCTTTTTAAAAGATCTCTCTGCTGTGGGAAGAATGAATTTGGGAGGGGAAGAGTAGAAGTTTAAGTAGCTACTGGAAAAGTTTAGCTGGAGAATGATTGTGATGTGCTGAAGGATACTGACAGTAGAGATGGAGAAGAGTGGTTGCATTTGAGGTATATTTTGGAGGTAAGAGTCAACAGCATATAGATGATTGTAACCATGTTGTGAATAAATGAATGAATGAATGAATAAATGATGATGCCTAACACTGAGCACGTACAGTGTCAGTCTCTGTGCTAAGAACTTTTACATGGATCAGGACGTTTAACTCTTACAGCAATCTTATGACGTTGGTATTACTGTTATATCCATTTTTCAGATAGAACGTGAGGTTCAGAGAGTTTAAATCACTTGCTCATGGTTATACAAGCCAGGATTAGAACACAGGCACTCTGACTTCAGAGCTTTTACCCTACTGGCCCTAAACAACCCATAATTCTCTCCTAAAGGTAACAAGCCTATTAATGAGAATCTTTAAATGACCCCAAACTCTCAGCCCACCATCCCTCTTAGCCCCAGACATACAGAAAATTTCCAAAAGGCATAGTCAAGCACTACAGGTAAAGTGAAAGATGTTAGAGGTATTTATGGTGCCCCATCTTTTGGGGAGTTCACATCTTGTTTCTGAAATCCCTGCCTTTGGTAACTCCTGTTAAAACCAGTTGTAATGTATTTGTAAGATCAATTGCTCAGAGGAGAGTCTGTTCTGAATTATAAAATTGTTGCTGCTAAGGAGCCCCCAGAGGATGGGGAGTTGGGGGTGTGGGGACGCACATGGGTTCAGCATGGCAGGCTCCTATGCTGATAATGAATGGGGAAACGTGGCCAGTAAGGCCCACAGAAAGAAAAACACTTAAGCCTCTTGATGAAAGGCCAGATGAGAAGGTAAGTGTTATAATTCAACTGAAAATAAAAGCCAGCGGCAGGTTATCCTTCCTTCCAGGCAGACAGTTTACGGGACTGCTTTCCTGCCGCTACAGTGGCAGTGATGGATTATCTGGGAAGGTGAAGCAGCTGAGCTGATCCACCCCCCCTCCTCTTCCACTCTCAAATCCCCCTCAGGCTACAAGGTTTCAGGGCAGCTTTAATCCCTCTTAGCCACCCCTCTCCCACAGATCCCAAGACAAGTCCCAGGCATTGCGGTGCCTGGAGAGCATCCTCCCAAGCTGTTTCCTGAAATCTAAGCCTGAAAGACAGGAGTTGGCCTTCAGGTGCTTGCCAGAAGCCTCCATTCATTACCCTGCTGGGAAGGATTGTTTCAGGAGTCGGGGCTGAGAAGGATGGTTTGAGTCTGGCCTCAGAGGGAGTGTTGGTTGTTCAAGAGCGGCTTGTGCAAGGTATGTCTGGAGTGAGCTGTTCATTTCAGGAGGCCCTCAGCGAGCCTTACTGGAGGATGCAATGAGGTTGATGGGGGTGAGGATGGAGAAGTAGTGGGTCCTTTGTCCCAGTCACTTTCTTCCTCCACTCTTAAGACTGCTTTCTGCTTTTTCTGCCCCTAATCCTGGTTCCTATCACCATCGGCTTGAGTTGCCAGCCCTTTTAAAACCATGTATTTTATTTATATTAGGCACTCTTTGGATCCCTCAAAATATTTCAAGAACTGTAAATATGTCTCTAGTTTTCAAAGTCTAAGGTTCTTGGAGAAATAGCTTGGGATAAGGAGGCCGTCTTGGAGTCCCTTAAGTCTCTGTATCATACTTCTTATTCAAAGACTGGCCAGAATCTCTAGACTTAAAGCAAATGGAGGTATCATAACAACAGACCAGAGTTATCTTTTTCTATGCTTTGCTTATCCCCTCTGAAGATCTGGCATTCAATACCTGAGGCAACAAGTAACACACAAAGTGTGGGAGAAAGCAGATGGAGCAAGCCCCTGGAACCAATTTGTACAGGGATGGTAAATCTGTTTCAGAAAATAATTCTTCACCAAGAAAAAGTCCACCTTTTAGTTCCAGTCACATTTACTTTGCAGGGAATCCCTTTCAGACTATTCCATGAAAACTTACTGTTTTATACCACATCGATTTTATACAAATTGTTATAAGAAACCCTAGCCACAGAGTTATAACTTTTATGTACTCTAAGACACATTTGAGTATGAAAACAGTGGTATGGGTTTTAGAGTAGGACTAACCAGAGTTCAAATTATACCCTTAACAAATAGGGTCTTAAATAATTTTATTTTTTCGGCTATAAAATGAAAGTAATCCCTGAAAAACTATTGTGGGGGTTAAATGAGATATGTAAATCCCCTGACAATAATGAAACATGTCCCTTTTTTATAGAAGCAGATTTGAATTTAACTAGAAAGGAAATTGAGATTTCCCTTTTTTCTATAATTCTCTGCAGCATATTTCCTGGAAAGCAAAAAGATAAGGATGGTTGTTTTTCTTCCTAGTTACAATAGCAATATGATCTTTTGTATGTAAATAACATGTAATACTTTCCAAAAAACATTCACATTCACATTCACTTTGTATCACATTCAGTCTTCAAAGCCCGTCCACAAATATACACTGCTTCAACCCTAGGTCAGTAGCAGGATAACTATTCTTTTAATAGCAAAGAAGCACAGGTTTTAGGAGTGGTTATTTAGAAGTGAGGGAGAAGCAAGGAAAAGGGTGTGCAGATTCTATTCCTGATCATCAAGACCTTGCATTCCAGTTGGGGACAGAAGGCCGATCCATGCAAGAACCAAGAAACAATGCTTGTCAGGGAATGGCTGAGAGCAAAATGAGTGAACCTCAAAACTGCCCCAGTGATTCAGAGAAGGGTGAGAGCAGTGTGAATTGGGGTAGCCTGAAAAGGTCATGTGGGGCTTCCCTGGTGGCGCAGTGGTTGAGAGTCCGCCTGCCGATGCAGGGGACACGGGTTCGTGCCCCGGTCCGGGAGGATCCCACATGCCGCGGAGCAGCTGTGCCCGTGAGCCATGGCCGCTGAGCCTGCGCGTCCGGAACCTGTGCTCCGCAACAGGAGAGGCCACAACAGTGAGAGGCCCGCGTACCGCCAAAAAAAAAAAAAAAAAGGTCATGTGGCATGTAAGCTAGGCTTTGCAGGAAGAATAAACAGAAAAAGGAGGAGCTTCAAGATGGCGGAAGAATAAGACGTGGAGATCACCTTCCTCCCCACAAATACATCAGAAATACATCCACATGTGGAAGAACCTCTACAGAACACCTACTGAATGCTGGTAGAAGACCTCAGACCTCCCAAAAGGCAAGAAACTCCCCACATACCTGGGTAGGGCAAAAGAAAAAACAAAAAACAGAGACAAAAGAATAGGGACGGGGGCTTCCCTGGTGGTGCAGTGGTTGAGAGTCCGCCTGCTGATGCAGGGGACGTGGGTTCGTGCCCTGGTCCGGGAAGATCCCACATGCCGCGGAGCGGCTGGGCCCATGGGCCATGGCCGCTGAGCCTGCGCGTCCGGAGCCTCTGCTCCGCAACGGGAGAGGCCACAACAGTGAGAGGCCCGTGTACCACAAAAAAAAAAAAAAAAAAGAATAGGGACGGGACCTGCACCAGTGGGAGAGAGCTGTGAAGGAGGAAAGGTTTCCACACACTAGGAAGCCCCTTGGCAGGTGGAGACTGCACATGGCGGAGTGGGGAAGCTTCAGAGCTGCGGAGGAGAGCGCAGCAACAGGGGTGCAGAGGGCAAAGCGGAGAGATTCCCGCACAGAGGATTGGTGCTGACCTGCACTCACCAGCCTGAGAGGCTTGTCTGCTCACCCGCCAGGGCGGGCGGGGGCTGGGAGCTGAGGCTTGGGCTTCTGTGGGATCCCAGGGAGAGGACTGGGGTTGGCTGCGTGAACACAGCCTGAAGGGGGCTGATGCACCACGGCTAGCCGGGAGGGAGTCCAGGAAAAAGTCTGGAGCTGCCAAAGAGACAAGAGACTTTTGCTTGCCTCTTTGTTTCCTGGTGCACGAGGAGAGGAGATTAACAGTGTTGCTTAAAGGAGCTCCAGAGATGGGCACGAGCCGCAGCTATCATCACAGACCCCAGAGATGGGCGTGAGACGCTAAGGACGCTGCTGCAGCCACCAAGAGCCTGTGTGCAAGCACAGATCACTATCCACACCTCCCCTCCTGGGAGCCTGTGCAGCCCACCACTGCCAGGGTCCCGTGATCCAGGGACAACTTCCCCAGAACACATGGCACACATCAGGCTGGTGCAACATCACGCCGGCCGCTGCTGCCACAGGCTCGCCCCACACTCAGTATCCCTCCCTCCCCCTGGCCTGAGTGAGCCAGAGCCCCGTAATCAGCTGCTCCTTTAACCCCATCCTGTCTTAGCGAAGAACAGACGCCCTCAGGTGACCTACACGCAGAGGCAAGGCCAAATCCAAAGCTGAACCCCGGGAGCTGTGAGAACAAAAAAGACAAAGGGCAATCTTTCCCAGAAACCTCAGAAGCAGCGGATTAAATCTCCACAGTCAACTTGATGAACCCTGCATCTCTGGAATACCTGAATAGACACCGAATCATCCCAAATTGAGGTGGACTTTGGGAGCAACAATATATATATATTTTTTTCCCTTTTTCTCTTTTTGTGAGCATGTATGCATATGCTTCTGTGTGTGATTTTGCCTGTATAGCTTTGCTTTTACCATTTGTCCCAGGGTTCTGTCTTTTGTGTTTGTTTGTTTTTTACTATAGTTTTCAGTGCTTGTTATCATTGGTGAATTTGTTTTTTCGTTTGGTTGTTCTTTCGTTCTCTCTTTTTTTTTAATTACTTAAAAAATTTTTTTAATAATTACTTTTTGTTTTTTATTTTAATAACTTAAAAGAACTTTTTCTTTCCTCCTTTCTTTCCTTTTTTTCTCCCTTTTATTCTGAGCCATGTGGGTGAAAGGCTCTTGGTGCTCCAGCCACACATCAGGGCTGTGTCTCAGAGGTGGGAGAGCCAAGTTCAGGACATTGGTCCACCAGAGACCTCCCAGCGCCACACAGTATCAAATGGCGAAAATCTCCCAGAGATCGCCCTCTCAACGCCAAGACCCAGCTCCACTCAATGACCAGCAAGCTACAGTGCTGGACACCCTATGCCAAACAACTAAATAGACAGGAACACAACCCCACCCATTAGCAGAGAGGCTGCCTAAAATCATAATAAGGTCACAGACACCCCAAAACACACCAGCAGACGTGGACCTGCCGACCAGAAAGACAACATCCAGCCTCATCAACCAGAACACAGGCACTACTCCCCTCCACCAGGAAGCCTACACAATGCACTGAACAAACCTTAGCCACTGGGGGCAGACACCAAAAACAACAGGAACTACGGACCTGCAGCCTGCAAAAAGGAGACCCCAAACACAGTAAGTTAAGCAAAATGAGAAGACAAACACACGGCAGAAGAAGGAGCAAGGTAAAAACCCACCAGAACTGACAAATGAAAAGGAAACAAGCAGTCTATGTGAAAAAGAATTCAGAATAATGATAGTAAAGATGATCCAAAATCTTGGAAATAGAATGGAGAAACAAGAAACGTTTAACAAGGACCTAGAAGAACTAAAGAGCAAACAATCATGAACAACACAATAAATGAAATTAAAAATTCTCTAGAAGGGATCAATAGCAGAATAACTGAGGCAGAAGAAAGGATAAGTGACCTGGAAGATAAAATAGTGGAAATAATTACTGCAGAGCAGAATAAAGAAAAAAGAATGAAAAGAAATGAGGACAGTCTCAGAGACCTCTGGGACAATACTAAATGCACCAACATTCGAAATAAAGGGGTCCCAGAAGAAAAAGAGAAAAAGAAAGGGACTGAGAAAATATTTGAAGAGATTATAGTTGAAAACTTCCCTACTATGGGAAAGGAAATAGTTAATCAAGTCCAGGAAGCATAGAGAGTCCCATACAGGAAAATCCAAGGAGAAACACGCCAAGACATATATTAATCAAATGATCAAAAATTAAATACAGGGATTCCCTGGTGACGCAGTGGTTGAGAGTCCACCTGCCGATGCAGGGGACATGAGTTCGTGCCCCAATCTAGGAAGATCCCATGTGCCGCAGAGCGGCTGAGCCCATGAGCCTGCACGTCCGGAGCCTGTGCTCTGCAATGCGAGAGGCCACAACAGTGAGAGGCCTGCGTAACGGAAAAAAAAAAAAAATTAAATACAAAGAAAAAATATTAAAAGCAGCAAGGGAAAAACAAATAAGATACAAGGGAATCCCCAGAAGGTTAACAGGTGATCTTTCAGCAGAAACTCTGCAAGCCAGAAGGGAGTGGCAGGACATATTTAAAGTGATGAAAGGGAAAAACCTACAACCAAGATTACTCTATCCAGCAAGGATCTCATTCAGATTTGATAGAGAAATTAAAAGCTTTACAGACAAGCAAAAGCTAAGAGAATTCAGCACCACCAAACCAGGTTTACAACAAATGCTAAAGGAACTTCTCTAGGCAGGAAACACAAGAGAAGACCTACAATAACAAACCCAAAACAATTAAGAAAATGGTAATAGGAACATATATATCGATAATTACCTCAAATATAAATGGATTAAATACTCCAACCAAAAGACATAGATTGGCTGAATGGATACAAAAACAAGACCAGTATATACACTGTCTACAAGAGACCCACTTCAGACCTGGGGACACATACAGACAAAGTGAGGGGATGGAAAATGATATTCCAGGCAAATGGAAACCAAAAGAAAGTTGGAGTAGAAATACTCATATCAGATAAAACAGACTTTAAAACAAAGACTACTACAAGAGACAAAAGATACTACATAATGATCAAGGGATCAATCCAAGGAGAAGATATAACAATTGTAAATATTTATGCACCCAGTATAGGAGCACCTCAATGCATAAGGCAAATACTAACAGCCATAAAAGGGGAAATCGACAGTAACACAATCATAGTAGGGGACTTTAACACCCCACTTTCACCAATGGACAGATCATCCAAAATGAAAATAAAATAAGGAAACACACGCTTTAAATAATACATTAAACAAGATGTACTTAATTGATATTTATAGGACATTCCATTAAAAAAACAGAATAGACTTTCTTCTCAAGAGCTCATGGACCATTCTCCAGGATAGATAAAATCTTGGGTCACAAATCAAGCCTTGGTAAATTAAATAAAATTGAAATTGTATCAAGTATCTTTTATGACCACAACGCTATGAGACTAGATATCAATTACAGGAAAAAATCTGTAAAAAATACCAACACATGGAGGCTAAACAATACACTACTTAATAACCAAGATGTCACTGAAGAAATCCAAAAATACCTAGAAACAAATGACAATGAAAACACGACGACCCGAAACCTATGGGATGCAACAAAAGCAGTTTAAGAGGGAAGTGTATAGCAATATAATCCTACCTTAAGAAACAAGAAACATCTCAAATAAACAACCTAACCTTACACCTAAAGCAACTAGAGCAAGGAGAACAAAACACCCCCAAAGTTAGCAGAAGGAAAGAAATCATAAAGATCAGATCAGATCAGAAATAAATGAAAAAGAAAAGAAATAAATGAAAAAGAAAAAAAGAAATAAATGAAAAAAGAAAAAGGAAATGATAGCAAAGATCAATAAAACTAAAAGCTGGTTCTTTGAAAAGATAAACAAAATTGATAAACCATTAGCCAGACTCATCAAGAAAAAAAGTGAGAAGACTCAAATCAATAAATTTAGAAATGAAAAAGGGGAAGTAAAAACTGACACTGCAGAAATACAAAGGATAATGGGAGATTACTACAAGCAACTATATACCAATAAAATAGACAACCTGGAAGAAATGGACAAATTCTTAGAAATGCACAACCTTCCAAGACTGAAGCAGGAAGAAATAGAAAATATAAACAGACCAATCACAAGCACTGAAATTGAGACTGTGACTAAAAATCTTCCAACAAACAAAAGCCCAGGACCAGATGGCTTCACAGGCAAATTCTATCAAACATTTAGAGAAGAGCTAACACCTATCCTCTAACTTTTCCAAAATATAGCAGAGGGAGGAACACTCCCAAACTCTTTCTACGAGGCACCATCACCCTGATACAAAAATCAAAGATGTCACAAAAAAAGAAAACTACAGACCAATTTTACTGAGGAACATAGATGCAAAAATCCTCAACAAAATACTACCAAACAGAATCCAACAGCACATTAAAAGGATCACATGTCATGATGAAGTGGGGTTTATCCCAGGAATGCAAGGATTCTTCAATATACACAAATCAATCAATGTGATACACCATATTAACAAATTGAAGGAGAAAAACCATATGATCATCTCAATAGATGCAGAGAAAGCTTTCGACAAAATTCAACAACCATTTATGATAAAAACCCTGCAGAAAGTAGCCATAGAGGGAACCTACCTCAACATAATAAAGGCCATATATGAAAAACCCACAGCCAACATCATCCTCAATGGTGAAAAATTGAAACCATTTCCACTAAGATCAGGAACAAGAGAAGGTTGTTCACTCTCAGCACTATTATTCAACATAGTTTTGGAAGTTTTATCCACAGCAATTAGAGAAGAAAAAGAAATAAAAGGAATCCAAATCGTAAAAGAATAAGTAAAGCTGTCACTGTTTGCAGATGACATGATACTATACATACAGAATCCTAAAGACGCTACCAGAAAACTACTAGAGCCAATCAATGAATTTGGTAAAGTAACAGGATACAAAATTAATGTACAGAAATCTCTTGCATTCCTATACACTAATGATGAAAAATCTGAAAGAGAAATTAAAGAAACACTCTCATTTACCACTGCAACAGAAAGAATAAAATACATAGGAATAAACCTATCTCAGGAGACAAAAGACCTGTAGGCAGAAAATTATAAGACACTGATGAAAGAAATTAAAGATGATACAAATAGATGGAGAGATATACCATGTTCTTGGATTGGAAGAATCAACATTTTGAAAATGACTATACTACCTAAAACAATCTACAGATTCAATGCAATCCCTATCTAACTACCACTGGCATTTTTCACAGAACTAGAACAAAAAAATTTCACAATTTGTATGGAAACACAAAAGACCCTGAATAGCCAAAGCAATCTTGAGAAAGAGAAACGGAGCTGGAGGTATCCGGCTCCCAGACTTCAGACTATACTACAACACTACAGTAATCAAGACAGTATGGTACTGGCACAAAAACAGATAAATCAATGGAACAGGACAGAAAGCCCAGAGATAAACCCACGCACATATGGTCACTTTATCTTTGATAAAGTTGGCAAGAATATACAATGGAGAAAAGGCAGCCTGTTCAATAAGTGGTGCTGGGAAAACTGGACAGCTACATGTAAAAGAATGAAATTAGAATACTTCCTAACACCATACACAAAAATAAATTCAAAATGGATTAAAGACCTAATGTAAGGCCAGACACTATCAAACCCTTAGAGGAAAACATAGATGGAACAATCTATGACATAAATCACAGCAAGATCCTTTTGGACCCACCTCCTAGAGTAATGGAAATAAAAACAAAAATAAACAAATGGCACCTAATGAAACTTAAAAGCTTTTGCACAGCAAAGGAAACCATAAACAAGATGAAAAGACAACCCTCAGAATGGGAGAAAATATTTGCAAATGAAGCAACTGACAAAGCATTTATCTCCAAATTTTACAAGCAGCTCATGCAGCTCAATATCAAAACAACAAACAACCCAATCCAATAATGGGCAGAACACCTAAATAGAAATTTATCCATAGAAGATATACAGATTGCCAACAAACACATGAAAGGATGCTCAACATCACTAATCATTAGAGAAATGCAAATCAAAACTACAATGAGGTATCACCTCACACCAGTCAGAATGGCCATCATCAAAAAATCTACAAACAATAAATGCTGGAGAGGGTGTGGAGAAAAGGGAACCCTCATACACTGTTGATGGGAATGTAAATTGATACAGCCACTATGGAGAACAGTATGAGTTCTGTTCTAATAAAAAAACAGTATTTTAAAAAACTAAAAATAGAACTACAATAAGACCCAGCAATCCCACTACTGGGCATATACCCTGAGAAAACCATAATTCAAAAAGAGTCAAGTACCCCAATGTTCCTTGCAGCTCTATTTACAATAGCCAGTACTTGGAAGCAACCTAAGTGTCCATCGACAGATGAATGGATAAAGAAGATGTGGCACATATATACAATGGAATAATACTCAGCCATAAAAAGAAACGAAATTGAGTTATTTGTAGTGAGGTGGACGGACCTAGAGTCTGTCATACAGAGTGAAGTAAGTCAGAAAGAGACAAACAAATACCGTATGCTAACACATATATATGGAACCAAAAAAAAAAAAAAGAAATGGTCATGAAGAACCTAGGGGCGAGACGCGAATAAAGACGCAGATCTTCTAGAGAATGGAGTTAAGGATACGGGTAGGGGGAAGGGTAAACTGGGACAAAGTGAGAGGGTGGTAGTGTATATATGGACATATATACACTACCAAATGTAAAATAGATAGCTAGTGGGAAGCAGTCTCATAGCACAGGGAGATCAGCTTGGTGCTTTGTGACCAGCTAGAATGGTGGACTAGGGAGGGTGTGGGGGAGGGAGATACAAGAGGGAAGAGATACGGGGATATATGTATATGTATAACTGATTCACTTTGTTATAAAGCAGAAACTAATGCACCACTGTAAAGCAATTATACTCCAATAAAAATGTTAAGAAGAATAAAAATACACAGAAAAAAATGAATAAGAACAATGCACTTGCAGCAACAGCCAAAGCCAGAGGTACTCAACCTTGCCTAAACATTAGAGTCACCTGGGAAGATCTTTTCAAAATCTGATACCTCGTCCCCACCTCCATAAAGCCTGCTTTAATTGGGCTGGGATGGGGGCCAGGCATCAGAATTTTGTATTTTCCTTAGTGATTCTAATGTGCAGCAAATGTACTGTACTGTACTGTACTGTAGATTTGTCCACTTCCACAGAATCAGGTATATATACATATCTCTCATGACAAAATATTGTATTTGTGAGAGTTAGTTTAGGAGTTCAGGTTTTTCTTGGGTTTTCTGTTAAGTCTTCCTGAACAAAGATGTGGATTATTTATTATAAATTATGTATCCTGAAAATGTGTCCTCTAATCTCAATTGGTTAATTCTTGCTACATAATGTTCTTATTATTTAAACATATTTTGATGAGCGTGCCTTGTCACACTAACCAGCTTCTGGTTTCGTGCAAAGTCTGGGCTTCGGTTTCTTCCTCTATAACAGAGAGGAGATGGACTAACTCAGAGGCCTTCAAACTGGGCTCTGCAGAGGACTCTAGACTTCAAAGAGCTCTGTGGTCTACTTTGAGGAACAAGGGCCACACACTAGGCTTCAGCCAGAGATGCTCCATTTCTATCTCTTTATGAAGCTCCATTTGTATCTGTTATACATCAAGCTTCTAATAATAGTTCATGTGAAAAAAGGAATGAGGCTAGATGTCAGCAAAATGGCAGAATAGGCAGCTCCAAACACTTGCCCCAAAAGAGCACCATTCACGATAGTCAAAAATCAGAAGTAGCTCCAATGTCCATCAATGAAAGAATGGATAAACAAATTGTAGTGTATACAGAGAATGGAATGTTATTAATCCATAAAAAGGAAGTATTGATATACTACAATATGGACAAACCTCCAAAACATTTTACTAAGTGAAAGAGGCCAGACACAAAAGGTCATATGTTATATCATTCCATTTATGTGAAAGATCCAGAACAGATAAATCCATAAGGACGGAACACAGGTTGGCAGTTTCCACAGGCGGGGTGGGGGAGAAACAGGGAAAAACTGCTTAATGTGTACGGGGTTTTACTCTGGAGTGATCAGACTATTCTGGAACTAACTAGATAGAAGTGGTTGTTGTACAAAATTATATATACTACATGCTACTGAATTTTTCATTTTAAAATGGGTCATTTTACTTTAACAAAGTATTATTATGTTTTTTTAAAAAAGGAATGAGAACCGTTGGGTCAGATGATAGTTAAAGTCCAACTCAGCTCTGAAATTGGACTTCTCCCATTGTATGAAATAAATATATTTTTAAAAATTGTAACAAATACCATGGCAAACATATAAAGAGGGTGCTCTACGAGTTCAAATGAAGAGTTAGGGGCATGAGGAAGAGCTTCATGAAGGAGACATGTGAGCCAGGTTCTGAAGGAGACGGGGAGTTCTGTACATGGAGAGGGTAGGAGAGCATCCATGCAAAGACGTGGACATAAGAATTTGCAGAGGAGGAGTTGGTAGAAGAACTGGGTCTGTATGGGGGATGGGCATCTAAGCCTGGAAATGTGGGTCTGAGCCATACTGAGGAAGAACTTCAATGCCAGGGTAAAAACATTTAAACTTCATTTGGACTCAAACAGATTATCTTTAAAAGTTTTGGAGCAAACAAGCTATATAATTGGAATTCTACTTTACCCTCGTGGTCCTGCCCTCAGGGTATAAGGGGAAAGCTGTAGAGAGGCTGCATGTGGCATGGTAAAGGGTAAGGACTTTGAATTGAGACTGCCTGGATGTGAATCTCCAGTCTGCAACACTCCAGCCAGGTGAACTTGGGCAAGTTACTTAACCTCTCCATGCTTCAATGTCATCATCTGTAAACTGGAAACAATGCCCACCTCATAGAATTGTTGTGAGGATTAGATAAATTAATACAAGTGAAGTGCTTAGAATAAAGCTGAGTTAAGTGCTCAATAAATGTTAGCTGCTATTGTTATTGGAATGAGGGATAGGATATATGTGTTCAGGAAATAATGGGGTTAGTGGTGAGAGTCAGACCTGCCTGGTTACCGTTCTGGGTTGTGAGTGAAGAGGTACTTTGTGTGACTTCAATGTTATACTGTACTTGGAAGACTGAAATATTCATGTAATATTCATGTTTAAGCAAGAATAGACACTGGACAAAGAAGTTTTGAAATTTACTGGGGCATGAGTTAGTGACCATTAACTGGGAATGGATGAGAGATGAATAATATCAGGATGATGACTTTTTTGAAAATATTTTCAGATGACCTTGGGGGTTTTCACAAGCATAGATTCCTCAGGAGAATATGGCCATAAGTGTGGCTGCAGGGAAGTCATTTCTTCGGAATGGATACATTGGTGAAAAAATTAGAGGAAAACCACATGGAGTGGAGCAAGGTCTGACAAGAGGAGATAGCATTGGTTGAGGACATCTGTTTTTATCAGCAACACTGACATAGTGTTTGAGTAGGAAAAGACAGAGCTGAAGTTGAGGTCAACTTCTGAATTCAGAGGGGAGGCAACTCCAGGGGCCACATCGGAGGAGGCACTAGCTGCTAATTTTGACAGCACAAGCTTCTTCAACAAATTCAACCCCAAGGCAGGAATTCAAGCCTTTTGAATCAGTCAACAAATCTATTGCACACCTATAATGAGCAGGTGATATGGTAGTTTCCAGATATATACTGATGAAAAAGACAATTCCTAACTTTGTTATAGTCTAGCAGAGGAGAAAGAATTAAGTCAATGTGTACACAACTAAATTCTAGAACATTCCTCTGGGCTTCTTCTAGGTTTCTTTTTGTAGTAAATTCTATAAGCTAAAATTCATCCTTAATAACTTTTCTCATTATTCCTGTGTTCAACTCATCATGTCTTGTACATTTTGTCTCTCAAATATCTTTTAAATCCAGCCACGTTGCTTCATCTGCAAGGTCCCAGTCTGTTTTGAGCCGCCATCTACTGTAGCACAGCAAAAGCCTCCTAACTGGCATCTCACAACCACTCTGTCCTCCCTCCAAGCCAGTCTTGACTTAGAGGGGTGTTCAAAATAAAGGGCAAAATCCTTCATTTGGCCTGCAGATCCTTTTATGATCCACTTAACTGTGTATGTCTCCACCCTTATCACTTTCTTGCACACTGGCCTCTTCATTTCCTTGAACTTGGCATGTGCCCTTCTGCCACAGGCTTTATTTATGCTGTCCCCACCTGACCATCTCAGCTCTTGGTTAACTCCTGTTAATTCTTAGGTTCTCAGCTCAAGCATCACTTCCTTGGAGGTATCTTCCTTCATTCACTGGTCAGATCAGATCTCCTTAATAACTCCTCTTAGCACTATGCATACTGCCTTCATACCACTTATATAATTAGTAACTAAAATTTATTTATGTGATTATTTAATTAAGTCCTGTTTCTCCCAGTAGACTGAGCTCCATGAGAGCAGATTCCTATCTGGTTTTGCTTATCATTGTTTCTCCAGTATCAAGCACAATGCCTAGCCATGTATTTACTGAATGGTTGAATGAAAGAATTAGTGATTTACCAATAAACTACTGCAAGTGCTTTGTGCTCTTCCAACAATCTGAGCCATTGCGGAAGGCTTCCGTGAAGTTATGATAATCCAACAGATACAGAGAGAATGAATAGGAATTAGATAGGTGAAGAGAAGCACACTCCAGGCAGAGAGAAAAGCATTAAGATGAGACAGTCATGGATTTAGACATGTCCAGTGTGGCTGGAGAGGAGAGCAAAGGAAAGCCAGTGCTTGGTGATGGTGGAGAGATTAACAGTGGCCAAAGAAATAATGTATTTATTTCTATTGGACTTTATTTCTACGGGCAGTAAACAGCCATTAAAGTTTTTATAAGTTAAATGCCATGCTTGGTGTATAAAAGTCTCAGATTACTACATAAGATTACTCAGGCTTAAATAAGAAGAACATAAGAAAACATGAGAAAGGGAAACTGTTTTGGAGGCCATGGTTGTGGCTTGGATAAGAGGCTGTTACAGCTTGGATTTGGATAAAGTAGAGCTGGAGAGTAGTGGATGGAAGAACATTTAGACGGTAGGATAATGATTTTTGAATATACTCATGACAGTATGGAGGGTGGGGAGGAGACTGAAATAAACCTTCTAAGCTGTTAATAATAGTTATCATTAGGAGATGCAAAGGCGGTACCAAGGAGCGGCTTCAAGGAATCCTGGCCCTAGCTCCATAATGTCTTTGACCTCAAATAACAACTTAGGTAAAAACAGTATGCTGCTTACAAGTATAAACTCAAGATAAGTCTTGCAGCCATTCATTTCAACCCCTAAGTTCTTCCTATACAAACTTGGCCCCAAGAATATGTGCTACTGTTACTTTTAAACCAACATTTTGAAGTATCACTAAATGAGTATTTTCATATTTCACTTCATTTAATAATCACAACTTTATTGTTTCCCAATCATTCCAGAAAAAAAAAAGAAGTATAATGAAGAAAAAACCCTGCCTCAAATTACAGTGTTCAAAATGGCCCAGCCAGGGTTCAAACCCAGATGGGTCTGATTGCAAAGCCCAGACTCCTCATCGTAAACTTCCCTGGGTCCTTTCCTCCACCATGTGGCAAACTGACATACTGGACAGCTTCTCCTTAAAGTGGTTTGGAGTCCAGGCCTTAAGTCTAACGGGGCATTAGCATTTCTCTTGCATTCATTCCCAGACATCCTTTCAGCTTGGCTTATTTTGACAACATATTTCCTATAGCAAAAGAAATGCTGTGGAATATGGGAGCTTTCAGATGTGGACTTGATTGAAATGGGTGAAGTTTGTTTTCTTTTATGTTCTATTTCTCTCATGCCTTCATAAGCTAGTGGATCCAGATGTCTGGAATCACCAATTAAAAACAAAGAGAACACTGGGGAAGGAGCAAGGGAGAGAGAGATACCAAGTGGTAATTAGGGATGAGACAGCTGAAATGGCTTCATGATGGTAAAGATTCTTTCATTCCAGAAGAATGTGTGTGCAAATTAGAGTCTTTTTCTCTTCTGCACTGTAAAGGCAATTTAAGATTAATAAACTGCCACCAGGATTCTTTATTTCTGTAAGAAAATGTGTCCTGCTGGATGTTTCCACAGTAATCAATGTGTGTCATTGAAATTACAGATTGGCTGATGTAAAAAGGTTGAAAAGGCAAGAGGAACAGAGCCTTCGTACAGGCTTCCAAGCTCTCCAAACCTGTGGTCAGGCAGCGTGTGTGGCTAGTCCAAAGGCTGCGGCTTGGAGGACAGACATTTTCAAGGTTTGCTAGCCTCACCCAGAGAAATTCACAGAGGAAGGCTTAGCACTTGGAAACATTGTGATTGCCCAGTTTCTTATTTGGTAGTGCATATCTCAATTATAAACTTCTCTCAACTTCTGGTCAGAAGTAGTGAGAGAGGCAGGGAGTGAGAGGAGGGAAAGTCAGGGGCGGGAAGAGGGTGGTGGCAGGGGGAGACAGGTGAAAATGCCAGAAGAAAAAGAGTAAGGAGGGGAATAAGGAGATAGGGGATAAAAAAGGGAAAGAGATGGAGAGAGGAAGATCAGAAAAGAGGGAGGAGAAGGGAGAAAGGAAAAGGAGAGAGAGAAGACCTTTAAAGGAAATAAATAGGAAGAGAATTACAGGCCACTTCAGAAAGAAATGTACTTATATTACTATTTTTAGATTCCTGAAATATTGAAAAATAGGTTGAATAATTGTTCCTATGTACTAGCACTAGTAGCAGATTTAGGGACAGATCTAAAATGATTTGTAATAAGCTTTACACTTGCTAATATCTAATAGAGAACTCTGAATATGTTTGAAAGCAGGTTTACTCAAGTTTGTAGAATCAATTTGTGTGAATTTTTTTTCACAGATGAACTTAGATAAACTTTGATTAAGCCACTCTCCAAGTTATTACAAGTTCAAGCTAATAAAATCCAAATGATTGAGGTCTGGCTGTATTCTTCATTCTCAAAATAAGTTCATTTCCCCATGTGGTTTTACTGAATGAAGGGGAAACAAAACATCAAAGAGTGATAGAAAATGAGTGTAGCCTTCCTCCCTTCGAGCTTGTTCTACATCCAATCTTGGGCTTCCCCGCCACACCCAATATCTCTTCTTCAGAACTTAGCTGCCAGATGTCACCCCAGACTATACTAAGGGCTAAGTTGCTCACAATCTCTCCACCAGAAGGTGAGCTCTTGAAGGCAAGGATTCTATCTGTCTGGGTCACCCCAGGCCTAGTATTGGGACATCTCAGGGCATGACTGCTATTTGTTGACAGGCATAGTTGACCCATCTGCATCCTAGGCTGACTTTTACCATAGCAGCAAGTAATAGGCACTGCACAATCTTAATGTCTAGATTCCTTGGGGCTGACATCCTTGAACTGATCCTGGAATTAACCATATTTAGGACCATAGCTCTACTTAACTCCTCTACTGCTCTGATCTGGTTTGTCCTGGCAATTGCTACTCACTACACCTGTCCTGGTCTTGGCTCCATTTCATGCAACTGCATTCACAGTTGTACCTAAGTTCAAGGTGTTCCTAAGTTCTTGATGATCAATCATGACAGCTCCTCTAGCTGAGCTACCGGAGAAGGGGCCAAATATTAGAAGCAACTGGATATCACACAAAAAGGCCAGACTTCACATCTGATCTAAACTGCTGATTCTCTCTTAGGGCACATAAGAATCTCTTGGGTACTATGAACAATTACATGCCAACAAATTAGATAACCTAGAAGAAATGGATCAATATAAACATGACTGAATCATGAAGAAATAGAAAGTCTGAACAGAAAACTTACTAATAATGAGATTGAATCAGAGATCAAAAGCCTCCCACAAAAGAAAAGTCCAAGACCAGATGCCTTCACTGGTGAATTCTACCAAACATTTAAAGAAAAATTAATACCAGTCCTTGTCAAACTTTTCTGAAAAATAGAAGAGGAGGGAACACTTCCAAACTAATTTTATGAGGCCAGCATTATCCTGATGCTAAAGACAGACAAGGATACTATAAGAAAAGAAAATTACAGGCCAATATCCCTGCTCAATATAGATGTAAAGATTCTCAGCAAAGTACTAGTAAACTGAATTTGACAGCACATGAAATGGATCATACACCACGATCAATTGGGATTTATTCCTAGGATGCAATGATAGTTCAACAACCACAAATCAATAAATGTGATACACCACATTAACAAAATGAAGGTTAAAACTCATATGATCATCTCAATATATGCAAGAAAAGTATCTGACAAAATAGTCTTTCATAATAAAATTCTTAACAAATTCGGTAGAAATGTAATGTACTTCAACAAAATAAAGACCATATATGACAAGCCCACAGCTCACTTTATATTAGATGATGAAATGCTAAAAGTTTTTCCTCTATGATCAGGAATAAGATAAGGATACCCATTCTCACCACTTTTATTCAACGTAGTACCAGAAGTCCTAGCCAGAGCAATTAGGAAAAATTTTTTAAAAATAAAAGACATCCAAATCAGAAAGGAAGAAGTAAAAGTGTCATTGTCTGAAGATGACATTATATTATATATAGATAATCCTAAAGACTATGAAAAATCTGCTGAACTAATAAATGAATTCAGTAAAGTTGGAGGATACAAAATCAATATAAAATATCAGTTTTTATATACTGACAACAAGCTTTCAGAAAGAGAAATTAAGAAAGTAATCTTATTTGCAGTAGCATCAAAAAGAATAAAATACTTAGGAATAAATTTAATTAAGGAGGTGAAATGTTTGTACACTAAAATCTATAAAATATTGATGAAAGAAATAAAGGATGACAAACACACACAAAAGGAAGATACTCCATGTTCATAGGTTGCAAGAATTAATATTGTTAAAATGTCCATATTACCCAAAATGATCTACAGATTCAACATAATCCTTATGAAAATTCCAATGGCATTTTTTACAGAGATAGAAAAAATTCCTAAAATTTGTATGAAACCACAAAAGATCCCAAATCACCAAAGCAATCCTAAGAAAGAAGAACAAAGCTGGATGCATCACATGTCCTGATTTCAAATTATATTACAAAGCTATAGTAAGCAAAACAGTATGGTATTAGCATATAAAAAGACACAAAGATTAATGGAACAGAGTAGAGAGCCCAGAAGTAAACCCATGGCTATTGTGATACATTAATTTACAACAGAGGAGCAAAGAATATACAATGGGGAAAGGATAGCCTCTTCAATAAGTGATTGTGGGAAAACTAGATATTCACATGCAAAAGAATGAAACTGGACCCCAATCTTACACCACTCATAAAAATCAACTCAAATGGATTAAAGACTTGAATCTGACCATAAAACTCCTAGAAGAAAATATAGGCAGTAAGCTCCTTGACATTGGTCTTGACAATGATTTTTTTGGATTTGACACCAAAAGCAAAGGCAAGAAAAGCAAAAATAAGTAAGTTGGACTATAGAAAACTAAAAAGCTTCCGCACATCACAAGAAACAATGAACAAAATGAAAAGGCAACCTATGGAATAAGAAAATATTTTCAAATCACCTATCCAGTAAGGGCTTAATATCCAAAATATATAAAAAACCTATACAATTCAAAAGCAAAAAAGCTAACAACCTGATTTTTCAAATGGGAAAAGGGAACGAATAGACATACAAAGAGCCAACAGGTACATGAAAAGATGCTCAACATCATCAATCATCACAGAAATGCAAACCACAACTACAGTGATATATCACCTCATATCTGTTAGAATGGTTATTATCAAAAAGACAAAAGGTAAATACTGGCAAGGATATGGAGAAAGGAAAAGCTGTACACTGTTGGTGGGAATGTAAACTGGTACAGCCACTATAAATAAACAGCATGGAGGTTACTCAAGAAATTAAAAATAGAACTATCACATGATTCAGCAATCCCACTACTGGGTATATATGCAAAGGAAATGAAATTATTTTTATCTCGAAGAGATATTTGCACCCTCATGTTCACTGCAGCATTATTCACGATTGCCAAGATATAGAAACAACCTAATTATCTATCAATGGATGGATGGATAAATAAAATATTTTATATATATATATATATATATATATACACACATACACACATACATTCCATTCCATAAGCTTAATGGAATATTAAGCTTAAAAAAAAAAAAAGGAGGACTTCCCTGGTGGCGCAGTGGTTGGGAGTCCGCCTGCCGATGCAGGGGACATGGGTTCGTGCCCCGGTCTGGGAACATCCCACATGCCGCGGAGCGGCTGGGCCCGTGAGCCATGGCTGCTAAGCCTGCGCGTCTGGAGCTTGTGCTCCACAACAGGAGAGGCCACAGCAGTGAGAGGCCCGCGTACCACAAAAAAAAAAAAAGGAAATCCTGCCATCTGCGACAACATGGATGAATCTGATATTATGCTAAGTGAAATAAGCCAGACAGAGAAAGGCAATATTGCATGGTATCATTTATATGTATAATCTTTAAAAAATTTGAGGTCATAGAAACAGAAAGTAGAATGGACGGTGGTTGTTAGGGGCTGGGGCAAATAGGAAGAGGTTGGTAAAAGAGTACACCTCTAGTTATAAGATGAATAAGGTCTCAGGACTTCCCTGGTGGTCCAGTGGTTGAGAATCCACCTTCCAATGGAGGGGAAATGGGTTCAATCCCTGGTCTGGGAACTAAGATCCTACATGTTACAGGGCAACTAAGCCTTTGCGCCACAACTAAAGAGCCCACGTGCTGCAACTACAGAGCCCATGCGCCACAAGTAGAGAAGCCCATGCACCGCAACAAGGAGGCTGCTCACTGCAGCTAAGACCCAATGCGGCCAAAAATAAATAAATAAATATTTTTTAAAAGGATGAATAAGGTTTTAATATCTAAAATATAAACAGTGACTATAGTTGATAATACTGTATTTGTATAACTGAAATTTCCTAAGAGTAACTTGTGTTCTCACACACACAGAAAGGTAAATATGTGAGGTGACTGATGTGTTAATTAACTCCTTGTATGTCAAATCATGTTGTACATATATTTAAATATATGTACATATATATGTATATACATACTTATATCTATATAAATTGTTTAAATATATTACAATTTTATTTGTCAATTATACCTCAATAAAACTGAAAAAAAAAGAATCACCTGTGGATTAAATTCCTTGGCTTCACTAAATGGAGCACGGTGAGCGGAGTACCTGGGAATTTACATTTTAGTAAATGGTGTTGATTAGGTGGTCTTAAACCACCTTTGAGAACCACCCAAACTTAACTTTCATAGTGTTCAGATTCATTCTCTTCACTTCAGTATCTGTACACTCCTAATTTTCTGCAGAGTGCCTACTTAAGCTGTTTATTGCATGAACTCTTCTGGGTTTCATTTTATTTAGCTCATCACATGGCTTAGAATTAGGTCTGGCTAAAGCGAGTTAGGCTAGAAGCAGGAGAAAACAACCTTAACCAGAAAAATATCAGAAGACACAAGGTTACTTTTACCAAGGTTCCTCTTTGTATATTTTTTCATGGTAAAAAATTCTTTTAATTTGAATATATAAAACCAAGAAACAGAAGAATTTCTTAGGATCCAATTACTTTTCAAAGTCCATTCATTCATGTGTTTTGAATTGAGAATACTGGAACTATAATCGTGGTGTCAGCAAAGCCACTAGACTATTTAGTCATTATCTGGACTCTTCTGATCTAGGGAGTCCCAGCCCTGCTTTCAAAATCATATGCATTTTCAATCATCTCCAGAAATGTCATGAAGTTTTTAAAACGAATTTAATTTCAGTTTAACTTTATTTAAATATAGCAATTTCTATTTAAATATAATAATATTTATGATACAATAAAAATATGTGATAAAATGATATTCCATATGATCCTTTTCTGTAAAAATAAATAGTTGAATATATCTTTAAATTTTTATTTACTTACTTAGAAAAAGGTCTATAAGAATATTCATCAAATGTCAACCATGATTGCCTCCAAACAGTATAAATCTAGATGAATTCAAATTTTTCTTTTTTCTTATCCAGTGTTTCTTTTCTGAATTTTTCTGAATTAACATATAACAATAAATATGAAATAGGGAAAATGAAGTATTTTCCTGAACATCAATTCTGAGTTACAAATCTAAAATAGTTGGAAATCACTGTGTCAATTCTCAGTTCATAATCAGTCCCTCCATTTTCAAAAACATCTTTTCTCTTAAATAGTTTTTTCCCCCAGATTACTCCTCCTCAGAGTATTATAAAAATTATATCTGGTACACTGCCTCTCCCTTTTGTATTCCCTTTTCCTCTGGTCACCAATCATTGGACATCTTTCCACAGGAGAGTTTTCTCCCTTGTATACATACTCCCTGCCAGTAGCACCATACTGTTGATATGTAATCTGTGGCTGTACTATTTTTTTAAATATCCTCCTTCTGATTTAAGTAATGCTTTACTAATTTATAGACAATTTGGAAAAAATAAATTCACCCCTAATTACACTGTCCAAAGACACACTAATATACTAATAGATGCTATTTTATCCTAATTTTTTATATATATGGATGTGTGTGTAGGTCTAGTTGAGTGCAATTTACTTGGCCCACCAGCAGAAAATATTTGATCAAGGGCCAGAACAGAACTAGCTCAGTATAAATCAATAAAGCAGAAAGGAAATAGTTGATTTTTACATATAAAAATGTTACTTTTTATTTATCAATCTTTCCAACAACATTAAAAGGCAAGTGACAAATTGGGGGAAATATTTGCAACATACAAAGTAGGGTTAGTTCTTTTTATCTAAAGTTATTTTTACCTGGAGTCTATCTAGACTCTAAAAATTACTTAGAATATTAGGCCATCTAACAGAAATTAGATGAATGCTAGGCTGCTGTCACAAAAACGAAAAAAATAAAGTGGTTTCAGTAAGACACAATTGTTCTTCCTCTTGTTCTTACAAAAGGGTAGCAGGTCAGCTCTGCTCATGGCATCCTTGAGGTTTCTGCCATCTTGGTCAGTTTCCTCTGGACATTGTCATTGTCTGCTTAGTTTTTAAATTTCTTACTCTTTGATTCAGTAATTCTACCCCTAGGAATCTATTCTTATGAAATCATCAGAGATGAAGCTAAAGAAAATAATAGAGAGAGAAATATTCAATACTAAGACAATTATTAAATAATTCATGCAGCAACCACATAGTAGGATATTATGCCGCCACTAGAATCATATTTTGAAGCTCATGAGAAAATATTCATGATGCAATATTAACAGGAAGAAAAGAATGATTCAAATTTCTGAATTTAGGGTGATCTCTACTTTGTTTAAAATAAATATATGACTAAAAGTTAAAATACCACAATGTATGACTAGTATATTTGGAAGAGTTTTGCTTTCTTTGTTATTTGTTTCCTATAAATATTTTCTATAATTAGAATGTATTTTATAATTTTATAAAATAGTAAATGCTAGTTAGAAATTATCAAGCAAAGCAGAAGATAATTCCCTAGGGATGGCAGTTGTGGGTAAAGAGACAGGGCTGCCTTCCAGCTTCAGAAGACTCAGAATAAGATACATAGGACCCGCATCTCCAGAGAAAAAGTCTCTGAGGATTGAAGAATGAGATCTCAATAACTTCAGAATTACCTGGCACATTATAACTACTGTAATATCATTCTCTCTATTTTATTCATTAGGAAACTTTTGGTTACAAGTATTAGAAACCAGTCTAAGTGCAACCAATTAAAACCATAAAGAAGGAAGAGCTGTCTCATGGCTATCCTCATTCAAGGATAGGAGTGTTCCAGAGTCTTGGAAAGGTAATTGAACCAAGGTCTAGAAAGCTATAGAGACTCTTTGCTTCCCCCCCGCCACCGTGTATCTGCTTGCTTCTTCTCTCTCTGTGTAGACTGGCCTCCTCTTTTTCTCTGGTCCACATCACAGACATAAGATGGTTGCTGATTCTCCCACATTCAGTATTACAGTTCTAGTCTCAAAGGATATCTGAATCTCTTTCCTGGACACAATTTTAAATTCCCAGGAAAAAGACCTAAAAAGGCCCAGTTGCCCATTTCTAGTCTTATTAACTACAGACAGTGTGGCAAGGTCATAAACAGGGCCCCTAGGAACTGACCACTGGAAATGGAGGCCACAGTGAAAGGGATCCATGAGCTGGGCAGACACTTCAAATACGGCTAACTGCATCCATTATCAAAAACTAGTAGAATACCTACGGGGTACACACTTAACTCTGAAAGGGAAAACTCAGGCGCCTACCTTCAAAGAGATAACATTATTTCAATAACTAATGGTGGAATGTCTATATATTAAATAAAGTTGCATGTTATTATGGCCAACTATTCAGTAGCCCACAACTTCACAATTTTCCACTATGATATAAATTTTCTGCACCTTCTCTGGAAAGTCAGAACTCTGAACACCACTCAGTTCTTTTCTGAAATATGGATTTTAAAGGTATAGTTGGAGGTATCATTATGGACTCATGGTTTTAAGTTAGATAGATGATAGATAGATAGATAAGATGACAGATATATGGAAGGAAAGGAGGGAGGGAGGAAGGAAGAGACGTGTGTGTATACATTGAGAAATATAAAAGTGGCCTGTGACATCCAGGAACTGGCTGGCATTCACAATTAGGCCTTGATATTCTCCTTTAGAATATAAATAATTCACAGAGCACCAACATCAGACAATGCCACTCTACAACTGTCTTATGGCATCCAAGGATAGGAATGTTCTTGAAATAACACACACACACACACACACACACACACACACGTGTACACACAGACACATGAAACCACTTTGTGAAACTTTAAGCCCAGACTAAAAACAAGATCACTCTGCAAACCACAAAAGTAACTAAACATCCCCTAATTTTGGCTACTATGTTGACGGCTTCTTTTCAAATTATAGCTCTACCCTTCCTCTAGACTCCTCTATTTTAGATAATATTTACTAAGATTCCCAACCAGAGAATTACCCCACTGACAACATCCATTCCAGAGCAAAGTCCCACTTCCTTAAACCCTTCCCCTAAACACCTGATACTGTAATAAGTTCTTTCTAACACCCTCTTATTAAGATGACTCATGATTCTCCATAGTGTGCAGCTGCCCTCATTGCAATAAGCCATAACAACTTGTTCAATTACAGGCGTATTCCTGATAATTCCTAAATTTAGGTATTTACATAATTCCTAAATCTGTCTTCTAAGGGGACCTAAAAGCAATGACACTTTAGTAGCCATGAACATCCCTAACACTCAGATATTAGATTCTAAATATGATTCTCCAGTAAAAGGCAACAGGACTCCTTAAAGAAAAAGCTGATTCAAGGGCTGAGCCAGGGAAAGAAAAGGGTGCGCCTAGTCAATTATATCTCAACAAACCTGGAAGGAAAAATATTTTAATTAAAAAAAATGAGTATAAGATGAGCCTAGAGCATTTTATGGTGTCAGGAAGTAAGAAGTACTGAAAAAAATGGTGCGAATTTGTCAAAGGGACACAGGAGCCAAATTGAAGGGGCTTCTGATTACAAAATTTGAGACAATTTGAAAAGCAAAGGAACAAAGTTAGAAATGGATTATAGCTCACAGAATAAGAATCTATCTGTCCATACTGATATAAATAACTGAATAAATAAATTAAAAAGGGAGAAGGAATAGCTCATCCTTACATTAGAATTCCAACTAAGAAATGTAGAAGGAATGATGGAAGTACAAAATTATCATTTAGCAAAATAGCTTTAGACAAGAATCATCAATGGATTTTAAAAAATTAGTGGGCAAAAGTATCAATATAATGAGAAACAGGATACTTTCACAGTCTCAAAATATCTCACCACAAGATACTTACTAATTGCGAAAGGAAAAATAGTTAACTCTGGAGAGGAGAAAACGGGCAAACATGACCTTAATCAAGCCGTAAATGTCAACATCACTAGTAACAGGAAAAGTCTTATTCATGTGCCTCTTGATGACACACTGAGGAAAACACATCATAACTTCAGTGGTAATCTTAATCAGGAAGAAACACACTGCGTGACACACGCAAATTCAGGGATAGTCTACAAAAATAACTGGCTAGTGCTCTTCCAAAGTACGAAAGTCATAACAGGCAAAGAAAGACTGGAGGACTGATCTAGATTAAAAGGCACATGAAAACTAATAATAATGTATGATTCTGGACCAGAAAGAACATAAATTGGTAAAATATGAATAACGTCTATGGATTAGATAATAATACTAATATTTGATAGCTGTACTGTGGTTATGTAAGATGCTAACATTTAGAGAATCAAGACTACGGTTATTTGAGAATTTTTAATACTGTTTTTGAGCATTTTCATAAGTCTGAAATTATTTTAAAACAGAAGGTTCTTTCAATTTAAAAATTTTAAAATAGACTGTACTTCTATGCCCTCACACTTGCCTTGCACATGTATTAAATTAACAGACAGCCTTAAAAAGCCAGGTCATAAATGCCTTCTTAGGAAACAGTTGACACATATGTTAGATGAGGAAAATTATGAAGAAATACATACTATTTAAACATCAAATTTCACTCATGTTCAGTCTCAAAAAATACTAGTGTTCATATTATATGGGATTGGAAAAGTTGCCCAGGCAATTAATCACATTGCAGTTTTTTCCTGTTTTTATCTCCTGTTTTCTTATTTTTCCTAATTCCTTACTATTACTGCATTTTTGATTAAGCTTCTGTTCTATTTATTTCTTAGATGATTTTGTGATTTTTTGATAGTTTTCAAAAAACAGTTTTAACAAAATTAATTGATCAACACTCATAAAAATCATTCATAATCCCATTACATTTTTTAAATTATTTTTTAATATGTAAAATAAACCACTTGCATATTTAACATTGTCAGTGTTGCAAGGTAAAAATATGATTATAACTGTCATTATTTTACATTTGTCATGTCTAAGGCTATATCTACCCAAAGTCACAGAAAAATGTAATCAGCTAGATGTTTGGTTCTAAAAAAAGGCAAATATTTGGCTACTATAAACACCTGGTGTAGATTATTCCAATTTTACTCAAATGTTTACCTTCATTTAGCCATAGTCAGTGTGTCTCATTTCCTTGGGTAGATGAACACAGATTCTTTTATATTCCACTATCTCTGAGGTCCAAAAACGTTTTATATATACATGTACATATGTATATATATGTGTGTGTGTCACTTCAAGATGAAAGGATATCTCACATTAATGTTAACTAACACTAGTATGTTTTGAAATAATCTTCATTGCCCTAACAAATCCTAAGAATGGTGGTCAAAAATATAGTCTTAAAGAAATTCCTTGTTATAGTAATTCACCAGCCATGGACTAGGATAGACTCAAAGTCTGAAGTAATGCTAGTAGCTAGTAACATTGTCAGAGTGACAATGTTCTAATATATTTAGAAGAATACCTTCTCTGTTGCAGAGAGGGCAAAAAGTAACACTGACTACCTAGCCCCAAAACTTCAGGGACAACATAGGCCGTTAGTTCATTCTGGCAACATCGTGTCTCCTGGAGAGTCTCCTTATCAGAGGATGCCCCAGCCCTGCAACAGAAGTCCTAGGGTATGTTATGAATCCCCTTGGTCAGCACCAGGAAGTACGTGCAAAACTCTGTTAGAAAATTATAGCATTACATAAATGTGAAGGACGTTATAATCATCATTATGATTACCTCTTGGTCTGCTATAAGTCTCCTCCAACAACCTATGTCAGAGCCAGCACCACAACCACTATACAATACACAATAAACCACTACGAGGCACCACTTAGTATGCCTGTTCCTGGAATTATGAAGGGGTGAGGATGAGGGTAGTGACAGTTGTGAGTGTGTGCCGTCTCTATATGTGTTTGAAAAAATGCTAAATACTAGCTCCCATATACCTAAGCCTGTCCACCTTGTTCTGATCCCAACATGCTTCCTTTTAGAAGGCATGGTTGTCCTTGAACTAAAGGAATAAGTACCACTTCACATGCAGATTGCAGACATCCTATAATTTACCTCTGTGTTAGAAACACTACAACCTCAAATGCAAGGGACTCCTTAAAATAACCAAGGATATAAATCAAGTCATCCATAAGAAATAATAAATAAGACCTGAAAAATAGAGATATACAATGTTTATTTTTAAATATCTTTATTGAGATATAGTTAATATACAAATTAACTGCACATATTTGAAGCATAGAACATGCTAAGATTTAACATATGGTTGCATCCATGAAATCATCACCACAACCAAAATCATGAACAATCCAATCACCAAAGTTTCCTCATGGCCCTTTTATTTTTCAACTGCAGTTAAAAAAACACATAAAATTTACCATACTACCATTTTTTTAGTGTACAGTAAAATAGTGTTAATTATACATACCATGTTGTGCAACAATCTCTAGAACTTTTTCATCTTGCAAAATGGAAACTATACCCACTGAACAAAAATCCCTCTGTATCCCCTACTCACAGCCTCTGGCAACCATCATTCTATTTTCTGGTTCAAAGAGTTTGACAATTTTAGATAGCTCATATAAGTGGAATCCTGCACTATTTGTCTTTTTGTGACTGATTTATTTCACTCAGCATAATGTCCTCAAGCTTCATCCATGGTGTAGCATATGACAAGATTTCCTTCTTTTTAAGGCTGAATAATATTCCATTATATATATATACTACATTATCTTTTTCCATTCATCCATCAGTGGGCACGTACATTGGTTTACATTTTGGCCACTGTGAGTAATACTGCAACAAACATGGGGGTGCAAGTACCTCTTCAAGATCCAGTTTTCAATTCCTTTGGATATATATCCAGAAGTAGGATTTCTGGAGCATATGGTAATTCTATTTTTAATTTTTTGAGGAATCTCCATACTGCCTTCTATAGCAGTTGCAACATTTAACATTTCCACCGATGGTGTACAGGTATTCCAATTTCTCCATATCCTCTCCAACATGATATTTTCTGTTTGTTTGTTTGTTCGTTTGATAGTGGCCATCCTGATAGGGGTAAGGTGATATTTCATTGTGGTTTAGATTTGCACTTGTCTGATGATTAGTGATGTTGAGCATCTTTTCACATGCCTGTTGGCCTTTGTATATCTCTTGAATTTTTTGTAAGAGTTTGAGAATAACTGGCATTAATTCTTTAAACATTTGGTAGAATTCTTCACTGAAGCCATTTTGTTTTGGGGAAAGATTTTGATTACTGCTTCAATCTCCTCCTTAGTTATACGTCTGTCAGATTTTTTAAATTGTTCATGATAGAGTAGGTTGGTAGCTTGTATGCTTCTAGAAATTTAACTGTTTCTTCCAGGTTATTCACTTTGCTGGCATATAGTTTTTTATTGTAGTCTTTTATTATCTTTTAAAAAACTTTCTGTGACATCCAGTGTAATGTCTTTTCTCTCTAATTTTATTTAATGTTCTCTCTTCTTTTCTCAGTTTGGCTAAGGTTTTGTCAATTTTGTTAATCTTTTCAAAAACTGACTCAGTTTCATTGATTTTTAATTGTTTTACTTTTTTCTATTTTGGTTGTTTGGCTCTAATCTTCATTATTTACTTCGCTAATTTTGGGTTTAGGTTGTTCTTTTTCTAGCTCTTTGAGATATAAAGTTAGGTTGTTTATTTGAGATTTTTTTCTTTAATAATTAGGCATTCATCACTATAAAATTCCGTCGGATTGCTTTTGCTGCATCCCTTAAGTTTGATATGTTGTGTTTTCAATATTATTTGTCTCATGTTATTTTCTAATTTCCTTAGTGATTTCTTTTTTGACCTATTTATTGTTTGCTCAAGAGTATGCTGTTTAGTTTCCAGATATATGTGAATTTTCCATTTTTCCTTTTGCAAATGATTTCCCGTTTCATTCCACTGTGATTGGAAAAGATACTTGGCATGATTTCAATCTACTTAAATTTGTTAAGACTTGTCTATGACCTAATATGTGATCAACATTCAAGACTGCTCCATGTGCTATGGTCACCTTATCTTTGATAAAGGAGGCAAGAATATACAATGGAGAAAAGACAGCCTGTTCAGTAAGTGGTGCTAGGAAAACTGGACAGCTACATGTAAAAGAATGAAATTAGAACACTCCCTAACACCATACACAAAAATAAACTCAAAATGGATTAAAGACCTAAATGTAAGGCCAGACACTATAAAACTCTTAGAGGAAAACATAGGCAGAACACTCTATGACATAAATCACAGCAAGATCCTTTTTGACCCACCTCCTAGAGAAATGGAAATAAAAACTAAAATAAACAAATGGGACCTAATGAAACTTAAAAGCTTTTGCACAGGAAAGGAAACCATAAACAAGACAAAAAGACAACCCTCAGAACGGGAGAAAATATTTGCAAACGAAGCAACTAACAAAGGATTAATCTCCAAAATTTACAAGCAGCTCATGCAGCTCAATATCAAAAAAACAAACAACCCAATCCAAAAATGGGCAGATCACCTAAATAGACATTTCTCCATAGAAGATATACAGATTGCCAACAAACACATGAAAGGATGCTCAACATCACTAGTCATTAGAGACATGCAAATCAAAACTACAATGAGGGGACTTCCCTGGTAGCACAGTGGTTGGGAATCTGCCTGCCAATGCAGGGGACACAGGTTCGAGCCCTGGTCTGGGAAGATCCCACATGCCGCAGAGCAATTAAGCCCATGAGCCACAACTATTGACACCCACACAACTAGAGCCTGTGCTCTGCAACAAGACAAGTCACTGCAATGAGAAGCCCGCGCACAGCAACAAAGACCCAACGCAGCCAAAAATAAATAAATAAAATTTTTAAAAAAACAACACAATGAGGTATCACGTCACACCAGTCGAATGACCATCATCAAAAATTCTACAAACAATAAATGCTGGAGAGGATGTGGAGAAAAGGGAACCCTCTTGCACTGTTCATGAGAATGTAAATTGATACAGCTACTATGGAGAACAATATGGAGGTTCCTTAAAAAACTAAAAATAGAACTACCATATGACCCAGCAATCCCACTACTGGGCATATACCCTGAGAAAACCATAATTCAAAAAGAGTCATGTACCACAATGTTCCATGCAGCTCTATTTACAACAGCCAGTACATGGAAGCAATCTAAGTGTCCATCGACAGATAAATGGATAAAGAAGATGTGGCATGTATATACAAGGAATATTACTCAGCCATAAAAAAAATGAAATTGAGTTATTTGTAGTGAAGTGGATGGACCTAGAGTCTGTTATACAGAGTGAATTAAGTCAGAAAGAGACAAATACAGTATGCTAACACATATATATGGAATCTAAAAAAAAAAATGCTTCTGAAGATCCTAGGGGCAGGACAGGAATAAAGACACAGATGTAGAGAATGGACTTGAGGACACGGGGAGGGGGAAGGGTAAGCTGGGATGAAGTAAGAGAGTGGCATGGACATACATACACTACCAAATGTAAAATAGGTAGCTAGTGGGAAGCAGCCACATAGCACAGGGAGATCAGCTCGGTGCCTATCCCCTAGAGGGGTTGTATAGGGAGTGTGGGAGGGAGACGCAAGAGGGAGGAGATATGGGGATATATGTATATGTATAGCTAATTCACTTTGTTATAAAGCAGAAGCTAACACACCATTGTAAAGCAATTATACTCCAATAAAGATGTTAAAAAATAAAGAATGCTCCATATGCATAGAAGTATGTGTTTTCTGTGATTGCTGGGTGGAGTGTTCTGTATGTGCCTGTCAATGTGCTTGTTAAGTTCACTTTGTCTCTAGTATTGTTCAAGTCCTCTATTTTCTTATTGCTCTTTGTCTGGCTGATCTATGTATTATTAAAAGTAGGTATAGAAATCCACTACTATTTACTGTTACTTATTCAACTCTGTTGATGTTTGCCTCATATATTTAGGTGCTCTAGTGTTAAGTGAATATATATTTATAACTGTTATATCTTCCTGGTAAATTGACCCTTTTAGCATTATATAATGTCTTTCTTTGTCACTTGTGACAGTGACTCAAAGTCTATTTTGTCCGATATAAATATGGTCACCCCTAATCTCTTTGGTTGCCATTTGCATAGAATATCTTTTCCCATCCTTTCATTTTCAGCCTACATACGTCCTTCAATCTAATGTAAGTATCTTGTAGTGACACCATCATCATGATAGAATAAGAGTTTTTTCCCCCAAAGAACACCAATTTAGACAGCCACCCACAGAGGAGAGAGTTTTTGTGGAATTCCAGGATTCCAGTGGAGAACATGAGAGCAAAAGTAAGAGGATAAGAGGAACAGTTTCACTTTACTTGCATCACTCCTCCCCAAAGGCAGCACAGCTCAGGGTCAAGAGAGATCTTCTCAGTCCATGATTTCGCCAATGGGGAAAGTGAGAGCATGTGAATGAGTACCCAGCTTCCTCAGCTATGCAGGTCACTGCCAAAGAGATACACTTTTTTCATGCCCTGTCCAGAATACTGAGGTGTGCTGCATGACTAGGGAGCAGGGAGTGGCTAGGAGAGCCATGCAGGCCAGGAAAGAGTGTAATGTTATATTCAAAAGTACTGAAATTTTTAGGAAAAAAATAGAAACCTGTCAACCAAGAAGAATACTTTATCTGGCAAAGTACTCCTTCAAAACAGAGGAGAGATAAAGACTTTCCCAACAAAATAAATGCTGAGGGAATTCATCACCATTAGACCTGCCTTACAAGAAATGATAGAGTTTTTTAAGCTGAAATGAAAGGATGCTCATTAGCAACATAAAAACATATGAAAATATAAAACACACTTGTAATCGTAAGTATGTAGTCAAATTAAGACTACTCTAAGACTGTAATTTGGTGGTATGAAAAGCACTTAACTCTAATATAAAGGTTAAAGACAAAAGTATTAAAAATTACTACAGCTATGATCATTTGTTAACGGATATACAATATTAAAAGATGTCAATTGTGATAACAAAACAAAATTTGGGGGTTGGGGGAGAATAAAAGGGTAGGGTTTTGTATGTGATTTTAGTTGTCATCTACATAAAATACACTATTATACCTATATGTATGCCTCGTGGTAACCACAAAGCAAACACCTACAGTAGATTCACAAAAGATAAAGGGAAGGAACTCAAACAAAGCATACCACTATGGAAAATCATCCATTCACAAAGGAAGACAGCAAAAGAGGAGGAAAAAAGCAAGGGAACTACAAAATACCATAAAACAATAAATAAGATGCTATTATTAAGTCCTTACCTAGCAATAATTACTTTGAATGTAAATGTATTAAATTCTCCTATCAAAAGGCATAGAGTGCCTGAATGAATTAAAAAAAAAAAAAAGACACATAGATCAATGGAACAGAAGAAAGATCCCAGAAAAAAACCCTACACATACATGTTCGACTAATATTTAGTGCCAATGTGGAAAGGATAGTCTCTTCAATAAATGGTGCTGGGAAAACTGGATAAATACATGCAAAAGAATGAAAACGGGTACCTATCTTACACCACTCACAAAAATTAACTTGAAATGGATTAAAGACGTAAATGTAAGACCTGAAACTGTAAAACTCCTAGGAGAAGACATAAGGAGTAAGCTCCTCTACATTGGTCTTGGCAATGACTTTTTTGGTTATGACACCAAAAGTTCAAGCAGCAAAAGCAAAAAATTATTAAGCGGGACCTACATCAAACTAAAAAGCTCTGCACAGCAAAAGAACAATCAACAAAATGAAAAGGCAACCTACAGAATGGGATAAAATATCTGCAGATCGTTTAATTGATAAGGGGTTAACATTTAATATATATAAGGAACTAATACACCTCAATAGAAAACAAATTAAATAATCCAATTAAAAATGGGCATAGGACCTGAACAGCTATTTTTCCAAAGAAGACATACAATGGCCAACAGTTACATACAAAGTGTATCTAAGCAAAAATGTCAAAATATTATATCTGAAGCAACAATGTCAAAATATTAACACTCACTAATTCTGGTATTGGAATCACAGATCTTTGACAGCACGTCCACATTTATTTTACTTTTCCCCAACCAAAATCAAAAAATTAAAATAAAACTTTGCCTACCACTTTTATAAAACAAAGAAAAAGAAGGCAAATAAACTACTAACTCTCAATTCCTTTCCCTTTTTTCCTACATTCACTAACTTTCTACTGATTTGTCACCAGTGTTTCACAGTAAAGAAGGCCATTCCATTGTTTTGCTATATCCTGTCATTCAGTATCCAAAGCCTGACTATGTTGTCATTCTTGAATGCAAGAGGCCTGCAAACACTAGAACAGCTTTTCACAATAACCCGCTGGCTGGGAAACCTGAGCAAACAAAGGAGAAAATTAACTCTGGTCTCTGGCCAAAATAATTTGCTTATGATAAACAAAATAGACAATTTCCAGTTCCCACCCCATAGCAGATTAAGACCACCTGTTGTTAATTCTCTTCAAATATTTGATAGTTCTTATTCCTTTCTGTTTCTCAGTTATGTCATTACTCTTCATTCTTGTTTTAACCCATGCAGCACTATTTGCTTTTCCTTGGCTTTCTACTTTTAGAGAGGCCACATCTAATTTACTTCTGCCTCTCTCAACCCAAGATTTAGACAGGAATCTAATACTTTGAGCTTGTTACTTCTTAACAAATAGTATCCAACTTAGTGTGAAGTCTTTCTCTGACTTTTCCTGTAAGAGCTCATTGACTTCACTTCTCCTGCATACCCCAGGAATGGAAGATGCTGGTTCTCCCATACTTGCAGCCACTAAATAATGCTTTCTAACTCCTGACTCTTGTATCACTGAGGGGTCCAGCAAGCAAAAGAATGAACTTGCACTGACTAAGTGAAATGACTACTTAGAAATAGGCAGGTTATGGAGTGACATAAGGGACATTAAGAGATGCAGAGACTAGCAGAAATGGAAAGGCATTACCATCCCTAGGGCTAAAGAGGCAAGGGAAAGGAACATTTTTACAGAACCTAGTGAGAGCCTAAGATGTGGGGGAAGGGTTACTTTCTGGAGCTGCAGTCTTAGAAGGACTCAGCTACTACTAGAAGTGGTGCTGAAATAAAGGAGTGAGCAGGGAAGAAATAGGGCAACCTGTCTCTTCTCTTGCCCTCCAATCTCCTGCTCATGCCTTGCTTTGGCCAAATTTACTTACAAGCCCGTCAGAAGGGCACACAACTCATACAGGCCTCAGGTGTCAGCCTTCTAGGTCCGTAAACTGGTTCAAGGTGAGTGAGGACTGGTTTGATGGGGGAGGAGACAAACAGAAAAACCAGCACAATGCTGAAGACATGAATGTTTCCACCTCCATATAAAAAGCTTTCCTCCTTCAAAGCTCATGTTATCTGATTACGTGACCCTCTCCCACCCCTCAGTGCTGTCATCTGCCTGTCGCACTTTCCTCCACGGTTCCTGTCATCATCACTGGCAACCTCACAGTATATGTGGATGGCCCTTCTGACAAGCTAGCCTCAAAACTTGCTTTCCTCCTCAACAACAGCACATATCTATGCCCTGGTTGAGCAACCCATGGTAAGCTACTTATCACAGCCCTGTTATCTCACACTAGGCAGTACTGCCTTTACTAGCACAGAGAAAATGGGTTACTGATGAGATAGGAACTCCTGCAGTTTCCCATTCCCAAATTTATCTGCATCCATTATTCCTCTCCCTTTAATTTCAAAGGATAGGTTCTGATGGACAGAGTCAAGACGGCAGATTAGGAGGAGGCGGAATTCGCCTCTCCGCAAAACTAGGGCACCTACCAGGCATCAGTAGGGGACCACAGACACCTAAGGGGACAGAAGGAACCCCCAGAAACCGGGTAGGACATGGGGCGTTGGGGGGGAGTAAGGGGGTAGGAGAAGTGGAGGTAGGATGGGACTGGCGCCCCTGAGGGGTAGCTCAGGGAAGGGAAGAGACCCTATGCTCAAAACAGGAAATTGGGGGACAATTGGGAGGGCAGAGGATCAAAAGGGAGCATGGCCAGGTTTCCCCTGCCCACTTAGGCCCCTGGGAGCCTGCTGAGATCCCGGGCCTGATCCTCTGCCCACCGAGGCCCCCTCCAGCCGCGCGGGTCCTGAGGGAGTGGGAGGGAGGTAAGGGGGAGCAAAAGTAAAGGCTAGACCTACAGGACCAGCACCCCTGAGGGGTGGCTGGGGGAGGGGAGGCGTTCCTACACCCAGCGGGACCCACCCACGGTTAGGGATCCAGCCGGGACAGGGGAGACCCTGGGGGAGACTTGGGGAGGGGGTGCATGGAGGAATGGAAGGGAACGCGGCCAGTGCTTTCCCTGTGCAGTTAGGCACCAAGGAACCTCTTGGGTTCCGGGGCCTAACCCTCTGCCCTCGGAGCCTCCCTCTGGCCGCGCAGAGCCCAAGCCCCACCCAGGGCCCTCAGTCTACACTCGGAGACCCCCTCTGAGACCCCCTCCAACTACACTGGGCCTAAACCCCACACACACACCCTGACCCAGGGCCTTACCTCCAAAGTCCAGAACTCCACACTCCGAGGGCGCTCCTTTGGAGGTGCTACCTCTCCCCTCCCACGCACAAGTCCTAAGCAGGGCCCCGCCCCACGCATGAACGCCACCCTGCCTAGGGCCCGCCCCCAAGGCCTTTTACAGCTGGCAGGGTCCTAAGCCTAGGCCCCGCCCCATGCTCAAAGGTCTTCCCCCAGCCTAGGTCCCACCCCACCCTAAACCTCTCCCCTGCATAAGTTCCACCCCCCCAAACTCCACCGTCCATAGACAACAATTTTTTTTTCCCCTCTTTTAGATTGGGGTTCTGTTTTTCCTTGTTAATTCCTTGTTGTTGATTCATTTATATTTTTTTCTAATAAATCTTTTCCTTATCTTTTTTTTAACATCTTTATTGGAGTATAACTGCTTTACAGTGCTGTGTTAGTTTCTGCTTTATAACAAAGTGAATTAGCTATACATATACATATATCCCCATATCTCCTCCCTCTTGCGTCTCCCTCCCACACTCCCTATACAACCCCTCTAGGCGGTCACAAAGCACAGAGCTGATTTCCCTGTGCTATGCAGCTGCTTCCCGCTAGCTATTTTACATTTGGTAGTGTACATATGTCCATGGCACTCTCTCACTTCGTCCCAGCTTACCATTCCCCCTCCCCGTGTCCTCAAGTCCATTCTCTATGTCTTTATTCCTGTCCTGCCCCTAGGTTCTACAGAAGCTTTTTTTTTTTTAGATTCCATATATATGTGTTAGCATACAGTATTTGTTTTTCTCGTTCTCACTTACTTCACCCTGTATGACAGTCTCTAGGTCCATCCACCTCACTACAAATAACTCAATTTCGTTTCTTTTATGGCTGAGTAATATTCCATTGTATATATGTGCCACATCTTCTTTATCCATTCATCTGTCATGGACACTTAGGTTGTCTCCATATCCTGGCTAGTGTAAATAGAGCTGCAATGAAAATTGTGGTACATGACTTTTTTTTTTTTTTTTGCGGTACACGGGCCTCTCACTGCTGTGGCCTCTCCCGCTGCCGAGCACAGGCTCTGGACACGCAGGCCCAGTGGCCATGGCCCACGGGCCCAGCCGCTCCGCAGCAATGCGGGATCCCCCCGGACCGGGGCACGAACCCGCGCCCTCCGCACTGTCAGGCGGACTCTCAACCACTGCGCCACCAGGGAAGCCCGGTACATGACTTTTTGAATTATGGTTTTCTCAGGGTATATGCCCAGTACTGGGATTGCTGAGTCATATGGTAGTTTTAGTTTTAGTTTTTTAAGGAACCTCCATATTGTTCTCCATAGTGGCTGTATCAATTTACATTCCCACCAACAGTGCAGGAGGGTTCCCTTTTCTCCACACGCTCTCCAGCATTTATTGTTGTAGATTTTTTGATAATGGCCATTCTAACTAGTGTGAGGTATTACTTCATTGTAGTTTTGATTTGCATTTCTCTAATGATTAGTGATGTTGAGCATCCCTTCATGTGTTTGTTGGCAGTCTGTATATCTTCTTTGGAGAAATGTCTATTTAGGTCTTCTGCCCATTTTTGGATTGGGTTCTTTGTTTTTTGATATTGAGCTGCATGAGCTGTTTGTAAATTATGGAGATTAATCCTTTGTCAATTGCTTCATTTGCAAATATTTTCTCCCATTCTGAGGGTTGTCTTTGTGTCTTGTTTATGGTTTCCTTTCCTGTGCAAAAGCTTTTAAGTTTCATTAGGTCCCATTTATTTATTTTAGTTTTTATTTCCATTTCTCCAGGAGGTGGGTCAAGAAGGATCTTGCTGTGATTTATGTCATAGGGTGTTCTGCCTATGTTTTCCTCTAAGTGTTTTATAGTGTCTGGCCTTACATTTAGGTCTTCAATCCACTTTGAGTTTATTTTTGTGTATTGTGTTAGGGAGTGTTCTGATTTGATTCTTTTACATGTAGGTGTCCATTTTTCCCAGCACCACT